>NC_139219.1:293839216-294101853 GCF_055691185.1 Crinia signifera
CTCAATCAAGTTCTATCCATATGCCTGAAGATTGTTTTGGTTCCAGCAGAGTCTTCTGTCTCTGGACTCAATCTGGTAAATGTCTACAAATCCCTTCTAGGTTCATCTAGCGGTATTAATATTTCTCCAGGTCCAGACAATTTATTTTCCTCTTAACCTAGTCTGCTATTATGTGATGGTTCGGGTAAGGGACTTCTACCCACTTGTTCTCATACTGAACTCTTGATTCCTGACACTGAGTTAAAACTCCAGTCTTCAGTTTCAAGTGGGAACTTTGACTCTGCTTCCTTGCCTTCAGTACATGTCCAGACACCTTGGCATCTATAGATTTGTCAGCTCAGTCCTTGAGTTCTTCCAAACATCCTCCTGGAACTCTAAAGACTCTAGAATCCAATCTATCAAAAATGGATCCACACATCAAAATCTTTCAAGGAAGTAAACACTCCAGGAACAGTTTCACTACAGATTTTTTGCATAGTTCCAAAGTCACTGGCTTTGGGTTGCCATGAACTTCAGTACTCCTAAAGAAAATATACAAATGCTTACCTTAGACTTGGACTCTGACTCTAAAAGTGAAATTGCTGATGACTTTAGTTATGTTATGGAAGTTACGTATATCCTTCCCAGTTCTGATTTTACACATAATGTTACCAAATTACCAACATCTACAAGTCTCTCCGATCTTTTCACTCATCATTTTCAGATAAAGGGATTCCAGTCAGCATGCAGTTATCTTCCAGCCACTCCTCTGCCTGCCAAGACACTGTCCTATAAAAGGAGACCCCGGCACACTTTCAGCAGTGTGCAGGGCTATCAAGTCTTCACTTGCTGCAGTTTTGGCTCCCTAAGTCCGGTACCCAGTCTGGTAACCTTCTCAGCCTGGTACCCAGACCGGTAACCTCCTCAGCCTGGTACCCAGCCCAGTAACCTCCTCAGTCTGGTACCCAGCCCGATAACCTCCTCAGTCCGGTACTCAGCCTGGTAACCTCCAAGTCTGCTACACAGCCCGTAAAGCTCCAGTGACCAATACACAGCTTTGTATACTCCAGTGGCCAGTACCCAATCCAGGTACTGGTATGCTCCAAGGTCCGGTATCCGACCAACCATCATATGTTCTCATGCAGGTCTAGTTCACCCATGACTCGGCATACCCTAGTGAGATCCCAGTTGCTACCTTCATCTCCAGCTGTGTCAGTCGTGACGTCTTTGACCAGCCATGCGTCCAAGTCTCTGTGGGTTAACCCTCACCACCTTCACAAATGGCAGTTCTCACGCACTGTATCCCATAACATCATATTTTGCCCATACACTTTTTTGCAAGGTTTTCAGTCTGCTAAATATTTTACTGGATACATAAAAAAAAAAAAAAACATCCTCACACTTGCACCTGCTCTCTGCCATCACTTTGTAAGCATATAAAAAGCAACAATAATGGACAAAATGACTGTAGTATTAGTAGCTGGCTGATCCTAATGTACAAAGCATATTCCCCGCACAGTATGGAACACAGCCCACCTGCCCCACTCACACGATTCCTTCTAAGGCTAAATATCTAGTCTACATTATTAGATGTACTTGTGGTCCTTTCTGTGTGGGGAAGAGCATAACCTGGCCACCATAACATATCACATGTGCCAGCTTCCCTTTGGGGATCAAAACATTTTACAACTTGGATCATATGGACTCAATGAGTGAGTATTTATCCATTACAAGATTTCAGTTATTACTAGTCACCAACAGTATTTAGTTGTTTACTCACATATATATATATATATATATATATATATATATATATATATATATATATATATATATACAGAGAACTTCCCAAGTTGGGAAAACAGCACTCACCAGACTTCAGCAAAGTGTTGATAAGGTTCAAAGTCCCGATAGTTTTAATAGTGTACAAGCTTACCGACGTTTCGGTCCCTTAGGACCATTCTCAAGGCAGCAGGGTACAGTCAGAATATCAGCAACAGCAGTAGACGCGAAACAGGTCCCTGTTTCGCGTCTACTGCTGTTGCTGATATTCTGACTGTACCCTGCTGCCTTGAGAATGGTCCTAAGGGACCGAAACGTCGGTAAGCTTGTACACTATTAAAACTATCGGGACTTTGAACCTTATCAACACTTTGCTGAAGTCTGGTGAGTGCTGTTTTCCCAACTTGGGAAGTTCTCTGTATACATATAGCTGGGTCCGTTTGAACTCAGCTACATATACGGCACCCCAGCGGTTACCTCCTTGAGGGTGAGAGTGCAGGTCTTTTTGTGTATATATATATATATATATATTATCTACTCAGTTTACACATTAGTCTTATGCTATTATCCGTAGCCATATTTCACAGTGCAGCACAATACAGTAAAATATATCACTTAAGCGCCGTGCCCTGGGTGATTTCAGCCCCATTTCTAAGTGATCTGAGTAGATTGCTTAGAAATGAAGCACGGATCGCTCCGTGTGTATGGCCCCCGGTGACTGTGATGCCCGGTCACGTGCATTGCTATCGCTATTGCATGCAGTCAAAATCTAGTCATCGCCTATTTCTTTCTATTGAGCAGTGACAGATCACACATCGCTGGTGCATCGCTTTGTGCTGAGTGATCTGCGCTTCACTAGATCGCTCAGATAAAAACTCCTGTAGCCTTGTGTGTATCGGGATTAATAAAGTCCCTTTCTAAGCATTATCTATTACTATATCCTCTAGTTTGTATGGGGGCTTAACACAAGAGAATAAGTGGCGCCATTTATCAAACCATATTTGCGGCTAAATCGTTAGCCGAAAATATTAAGTATCCCCCGAATGTATCAAAGGGGGACCACAGCAGGAATCTCTGATCCCTGCTGCTATCCCCCCTGCAGCACCGCCAGGTTTCTATGGGCGATGTATCAACATCGGGCAGCCTGGTTTCGCATCCCTGGGCTATTGCCATTCTGAGATGGCGATAGCCCATTTTAGCCTAGGGCAGTGCGGTCAGCGGGGTCACCAGGGGGTCAGCGCATAACCGCGCATGCGCAGACTCCCCAGCTTCCGGGTCAGCGCTTCGCAGGAATGGGCTCCTTTCAGAGCCCTGTCCCTGCTCCCTTAAAGTTGATACATCCAGCCGGTGTGATCGCATTTTACAATACGATCCTGGGCGGTAATATTCCGCCCAGATCGCATTGTAAATGTGATCTTGGGAAATAGGCCCTTAAAACACTACCATTCTGAAGACCATATACTGTACACATTTTACTTGGAAGTTGTTTATTTCAACTTGTTAATGTTTTCTCAATGCCCACAAATACAAAATAATATTTTCTTTCTCTTTCTTAATAGATATTCATCTAAACAACACTTAACATTTCATTTACCATACAGTATTTTTATTTGAAAATCATTGATCCTGCTACATACTGCTTTTTCTCTTAATGAATACGGTATGACCATGAGTTTACGCTCCAGCTGAAGGAACATAAAGGCGATTTCACACATTATTATGTGTACAGTGATTGGATTTATGAAATGTACCATGGCCTTAGGCCTTGAAAGTGCTGCTTTCATCGTAGCGTCTACAGTATTTCACAGAGCGTTTTAGCCGGAGAAGTGCTTATTTACAATGGATGCTCACAAGCTCATTTCTCAGATCACTGTATAACTGTATAGGATTCAGATTAAAGGCTATTGCCAATTTCTTGCTTGATCAAAGCTAGTGTTGGAAGTTCTACGACTTTCCCAGGACAAAACTAAGAGCGGAAATTTCATTGTAAAAAACAAAGCCATCCTCAATAAATATTATGCTCTTTAGCCAGCAAACCTGGTGTTGCTTGATCGGACTAGAGAAAATACACATTTCATTGCAGCATACCATATACAGTGTATATATGTAGATGCAGGGCCGTTGTAGGGATTCTTGACACTCTACGCAAAATGGCAATTGACTGCGCCCCCCCCCCAACCACACATTGCCACCAATACCCACTTTAAAGCCACTTAAGTGAAAGTTTTGAGGTTCCACAGCCAACACCTGCATTAAATACAAGTACAGTATGTCTACCTCATAGACATACTTTTTTTTTGCGATAGGTAGACTCTATCTAAAGCCTAGAGTAGGGTTTGGTTACAGAGCCAGGGTTGATGTATCAAGCAGTTAATAGAGAGGAAATGTGGGCCAGCAGATAGGTTGCCAATATCATCCAATCAGCTTTGAGGTAGCCTTTAGCAAGTACTTTCTATAACAGTGGTTCTCAACCCTGGTCCTCAGGACTCCCACACAGTGCACGTTTTCCAGGTCACCAGCAGCTGCCCTCCTGAGGACCAAGGTTGAGAACTGCTGTTATAGAATGTGCTTGATAAAGGCTAGCTCAAAGATGATATTGGCAACCTATCTGCTGGCCCACATTTCTTCTCTATTATCTACAACATTATATGTAGCTACTGATTAGTTGCTTTTGTCAACTTCTCCATTGGTCCATTTCTCTACTCTTTTCACTGCTTAATACACAGTGGTGTAACAATAGCCTCGCGGACACGAGGAGGTGCTGATTAAGTGTGGGCACCGGGGGTCTGCGGGGCTATCATGCGCTACACTGCTGCTGGGGCCCCTCTGTTCGCCGCCGCTGCTGCCGGCACTACTTGTCTCTTGTCTGCGGTCCCGGGTGTTTTTGAGAATGCTAGAAGAGGCCGACACCTCCTCTAGCATCCTCAAAAAGTGTCTGCTGTAAGGGGGTCGCCAGGAGGAGAGCTGCCCGGGACCTTAGACAAGAGACAAGTAGATCTGCGGGTCCCGGTGGCAGCGGCAGCGAGCAGAGGGGTAAGTAGCGGGGTTGGAGCCGGGGGGAGGCTGAAATTTCCGGCGGGGGGGGGGGGGGCAAATAATAGTTGCGCCACTGTTTATACATCAATGTATTAAGAGAGTTGGGATGAAAATGTACAGTAGTTCAATGCATAATATATGTTGCACAGAACACTTTTCCTGTCGTTTTTTTCTCAACAGGCAGCTCAGATGTATCGGTGTACAGAGGGTCTATGTCTGTGTCTATATACACCTATACTCAGATCGCTCCAAATATCCCATTTTAGGTACCAGGGACTTGGCTACAATTGTGTCCTTAGTTAGTATTGTTAGCCCAAGGGGTATGCTACAGTAATGACACCATGTAATGCTGTGGCTCCAGTAATGTACAGCTGCGTAAACATTTAATTGCAAACATTCACATAAAAGTAGCAGAACAAATAATTGAGATTAGGATGGAAGACTATTAGTAAAAAAGTAGCAAAAACGGTGTTGTGTTTTGTCCAGTTACATTTTCCATAGTTTACCATCGACGTGATTGGGGGATAGTAAAGTGTGCCAAATGCAGCGGTAGTGGAGAGAGACGCCTGCCCTAAAGCATAGCAAAAGAAGCGACCCATGAAAGGTGACACGCAACACTAATTGGGGGGTCTATGTGCTCAGGTGTCAACCTTGACGCCAAATAAAAAATAAAAAATCTTGTTGACTTTTTTATGTATCAACTGTCTGTCTATACCAGGCATTCCCAACCACGGTCCTCAAGGCACACCAACAGTGCAGGTTTTAGTGATATCCAGGCTTCAGCACAGATGGTTTCATCAGAATCTCTCAGATACTAATTAAGTCACCTGTGCTCAAGCCTGGATATTTACAAAACCTGCACTGTTGGTGTGCCTTGAGGACCGTGGTTGGGAATGCCTGGTCTATACCATACCCCGTACAGATTGGTTCAATCGGCTCACAATGATGCAGAGGTGAAACTACAATTAGTGCAGTAGGTGCAGTGCACCGGGGCCCCTGAGGACTAAAGGGCCCACTGCTGCCGCTGTCACCCTCTTCCTGTCACCCACTGTTTTTCCCTGTCACACTAAGCCTCCCCCTGTCCCTCATTGTCATCATCTGGCGCTCCCTGTCACCCACCGCCGTGTTGCATATTGTGAACTTGGATTGGGGTGGAGGAGGGGGGTCCAAATTATATTTTTGCACCTGGGCCAACCACTCACAAGTTCTGCCACTGCAATGATGCATTTAAATAGGCATATGTCAAATAGATGCATTTATTTCAGTGCACTCAATGCTGGAGCACTTATGGATGACAGCGCTGCAACAGGTTCACAATGTGATAGTTCCTGGTAAGCTGAACATGATTATTTATTGACAATTGCAGATTATTTATCACTGCAGCAAACTCAGCCATACATTGGCCCTTATTTTGATCTGAGCGGTACGGCCCGCGTGCGGCCGTACCGCCGATGTTTACACTCTGCACATGCGCAGAGGTCACTCTGCGCATGTGCAGGGGAATTCGCCGAGTAAAAAATTTAGACGCCGCAAAGGGGGCGTATAGGGGTGTGAGGGGCTTAATAGCCTCATTACCCTATGTATACGCCCAGCGTTTCATGGGCGTTCCCATGCAAACGCGGGGCGTATGCATGGTAATGAGGCTATGACGCCAGTGATGGGGGCGGAAAGCTGACATCGCCGGATGTCAGCTGCCCGCCCCAATACAAGCTTTCACACGGACGATTGTCCGTGTGCTCTAAGCTTGCGTGAGCGGGGGGAGCGTGCGGCCCTGCCTTCGATGGTCATCGACCATCGAATGCAGGGGGCAGCTCCCAACATGGTGGAGGCGTACGCCCCGCCATTTTCATGCGGATCGGCAGCCGTCCGTGTACGGACGGCCGTGCCGATCCGTCTTGTAGGCGGGGATTCGTCTGGTGCGGTCGGAGCCGCATATGCGGCTCGACCGCACCAACCAGAATAAGGGCCCATGTTCTGTTGCTCTCAGGATCACAGTATAAAGCACTCTTACAGTACTTACTGAAAATGGTGAATTCTATCTTTGTACAGTATGTGGGGAATGTACAGCGTAAAAGCCATACTTTCTGCTTTGTGGAGTTACAGTTGGCCTGTTTCCCTTCTATCTGAGCAAGTGCTCTGATTAGTACAAAGTGACAGTTGCCAGATGTCCATATTTTTGGCAGGCAAGGATCAAAGGAAACAAGGATTAACCTAAATGTTGCAATGTTACACTGATTTATTAAGCAACATTTCAGTCTTATAATAATAATAATAATAGTAGTAATAATAATAATAATAATAATAATAATAATTATATAGCACTTTTCTCCCAATAGGACTCAAAGTGCTTCACCATTGTCTTTACAGCTAAAAATACAAAACAAGCTTAACAGTACATATCAGTAAAATGCTGAGTAAATAGGAACGTCTTTAGTCTATTTTTGAAGGATTCTACAGTTGGGGCTTCTCGCACTGTGCGAGGAAGAGAGTTCCATAGAATTGGAGCAACAAAGTTGAAAGCTCGACTCCCAGATGAATTCAGGGAGATTCTGGGTACTGTGAGTAGTCCTTCTTCAGTGCATCGTAGTAATCGAGTACGACAGTAAGGAATCAGAAGCTGCTGCAGGTACCTTGGGCCCTCGTCATGTAGGGCCTTGAAAGTGAGTAAGCCAATCTTGAAAACGATTCGCCATTTTACAGGTAGCCAGTGAAGGGCGTAGAGAATGGGAGTTATGTGACAGGAGCAGGGCTGGTTAGTTAATAGTCTGGTGGCTGCATTTTGTACCAGCTGCAAGCAGTGCAATTCTTTTGATGGGAGACCCAGGTAGAGGGCATTGCAGTAGTCTAGGCGTGATGATATAAATGCATGAATGACTTTAGGCAGGTCTTCTGAGGGAATTAAGTGCTTGATTCTGGCCTTATTCCTTAGATGATAGAATGAGGATTTGAATGTGGCTGACACCTGATGTTTAATGTTCACTGTCCCTTACCTAGCCAAAGCAATGCACTATCATATGAATTGCCTATATGGATTTAAATAGATGTGGGACAAAACATGTATCATCATGAAGACACAAGTAACAGTTTTATCAAATGTAGATAATGACATCAATTAATATTGTTTTATAATGGAGACATGAAATACATCCATTTCAACTGTAACTATAATAACAGTTCAATTCAATGAGCCCTAGTGATATGTGTAGGATAGAACAAAAGGGAAATACACAATATTGTATGATTATATAAAATGGGTATAATCACATGTAAAATAAACCTCAATGTTATTTATTTTACTTTCAATTAGGGATGAGACTGCACTATCATATACCGTTTCACCATGTCACGGCACGGTGGAAGTGCATTGGGTTATGGTATTCGGCCTACTCACACATTAGTTTATTGAGTAAGTGTGCCAGTGACACAAGGAAGTATTGGGGAGGAAGTTGGTTAGGAATGGTGTAGTGAGTTATGTGGCTTCACTGACTCACTTCTCAAAATATTAATACCAAAGAAAGAGCACTTTGTTTGCATTACATACCTTCCACATATACAGTATATAGCATGTCTCTTTCTGCATCATAATATGGGAGACTGGAAACAGACGAGTCAGTGCCCAGCAAGTGCGTTCTGACATTTCAGAATGTTAATTCTTTCTTCAGGGATCCCTTGATAAAGGCAACGGCCAGTGGCGTAACCACTGTAAGGCAGCCCCAGCTACCGCTTGGCGGAGCAAGCAGCAGCAGGGTCTGTGTGGGCACCGGAACCCGCTTGATGCACTGACATGCTGCTGCCTGCCGCTGCCCACTGGATGAGCACCGGAGGCGAGTCAGCCGCAGCGCGGGTGCGGCCATGGCAGAGATGACAAATCCCCCTACTGATTCAATTGAATATACACAGATCCGGATATTGGCTACTGTGTACAGGATGTGCTTCCTCTATCCTGCTTCAGCTTCTCCGTTCACATGCCGGGTAAACAAGCTGGAGAGGAGCCCGGGAGGGATTGGGGCACCACAAACTTTTTGGCAGGGGGGAGCAAAATTTATAGTTACGCCACTGGCAACGGCATTCTCAGACAGTATTGGTGCCACAAAATGGTTTATTTATTAACAGTTTCTTATATAGGGCACACATATTTCACAATGCTTTACAGAGAATAGTTGAACATTCACATCAGTCGCTGCCCCAGTGGAGCTTACAATCTATATTCCCTACCACATATACATGCACAAACAGACATTCTAGGGTTAATTTGTTGGGAGCCAATTAGCCTACAAGTATATTTTTGGGTTGTGGGAGCAGTGGCAAACGCAGGATTTTCAGAAGGGGGTTTCCAGAGGGGCGGAGCAAAGCACGGAGATGGACACTTAGGTGACCCAGTATATGCCGGGTCAGTTAAAGTATTAAAGATAGACCAAATGTATATAAATAATAATAAATAATACACACACACATATACATACATAACAGCAGTGTAGACCCCTGGGCATAGCAATGTATTGGGGCCCCTACCGATCCTCCAGCGGTAGGGGTGGGGAAAGCTTTGATGTCCCCCGGGTGGTAGGGGGTATTATATCAACCGCTCAGCATGTAGGGCCTGGATCAGTAATTTCCACTAATTACCCCTTTACTGCACAGATGGTGGGATATGGGGTGGTAGAAGGGGGCATTGGGCTGAATGAAGGGGCCCTGATACATAACTTCCAGGGTGGTAGCGGAGGTTTAATATGCAGAGGAGGGGTGTATAGTGGAGTGGGCTTATTATTCATAATTTTCTGGTGGGAGGACAGCTTGCTTGACTGCAGATATCTCCAGTTTCCAGAAATAGATTTCTTAGCTTTTAATGGGATTAAAAACTAGAGAATCCCACCTACCAAATGGTATTGGGGACTAGGGGATCAGAATTCAGGAGGCAGAGCAATCTGCCAATGAGTATATAAAACTACATACCAGGTGTGTGGAGCTGGAGCAGTAACCAGCTGCTAGAAGGCTGATATCTCTGGTTCTGGGAACAGTAGAGACAAGCTTATAGTGTCCATTAAAGGGGGAGAGTCCCAGCTTTTGGAATATAACCTCAGAAAATTCTAATTCAGACAGAACCTGAAATATCTGACTGGGAAGAGCAATTAACAGGCTTGGATGGGGACCACTGTTTTGAAGTCAGATATCTCCGGTTCCCAAGGGCCGATTTTTAAAATTCTTGTACCCATGGAAAGAGGGGACCCTCAGCTTTCAGCCTAGGGCCCTTAGACTCCTGGGGGGGTTTCTGGGTACTCAGAAACCCCCCCTGCGTGCGCTACTGGGGAGGAAACCGGAGTACCCGGAGTAAATCCATGCAAGGACGGGGAGAATATATAAAATCCGCACAGTAAGAGCCATGGTGGGTATCGAACCCATGACTTCAGTGCTGTGAGGCAGTAATGCTAACATTACAACATCTGTACTGCCCAGGTTCTTCTTATAACTTCAATGAAGAACTTTATTCTGTAGTAATAGGCCCCATTTCCAATTTTTGTACACTTAACTGTTATACAGAAAATCTTAGCGAGAATTAAAATGCTTAGATGAGTGATAAGGGAGGAGAAGTGATAAATTGCCTGGTAATTTATCACCAGCCAATCAGCTCCTGACTGTCCCTTTTTAAACCCAGCCTGTAACTTAACTGTCAGGAGCTGATTCAGTGGCATAAAACTAGCCTCGCAGCCCCCGCAGTAGTGGGGAGGCGCTGTGTAAGTGCGGGCACCGGGGGGGGGGGGGGGCTGTGGGGCTAATGTAATGTCGCCGCCACAGACCCGCAAATTTACTTGAATTCACTGCAGTCCTGGTTCCCCTCCTGGCTTCGTTCTGATACTATGGAAACGGACAGACCATCATAACATTTCCGCCCCCAGATAGGAGACTGTTCTCTGAAACTGTCTGCTGTATGGGGGCGGACATTTTGTGATGGTCCATTTTTTCATAGCAGAAGCCAGGAGGGGAGCCGGGACTTCACTGATGACAAGATCTGCGGGTCCCTGCTACTGGGCGGAGAGGTAAGGCACAGGGAGACCGGGAGGGCATGGGCGGCCGGGGGTGGGGGGCCGGGGGGGGGGGGGTTATAAAGTACCAGCCACTTTATCTCTTCTCCTCTCTTATCACTGCTTCATACATCTACCCCTATCTGAAGAGCCTGACAGATTTCCTCGGCAGTCCAGTGATGAATTATCTTCTGAATCAGATTTGCTCAGACAACTCTTTACAAAATAAATATTTAAGGGTCAATTGAAAAATGAACTGTACTCGGTGAGTGACCATTTATTATGTACATTAATGCTGTCTGCATAACCTCATACACCCAGAACTCTAATACATGAGATCTGACTTATAGAGACACCAGTGATCATAGACTCTTCTGAAAGTCAACAGAGAGCTTTGATGATTTCAGGTCAAAATCATTATTTGTCCTTGATATGTTAATCTCTTATCTCATTTAATTCATGCTCTTAAGCTATTTTTTTCTCACTTAACCCTCAATGTGTAAAAATTAGAAGTGTAGAAAAATAAAGATGTGCACCGGCCACTTTTCGGGTTTTGGGTTTTGGGTTCTGATTACCTTGAGGTTTTGGGTTCTAATGGGTTTTGGCAAAACACCTCCTAAGTGTTTTGTGTTTGGATTTTTTGGGGTTTTGGGTTCTGAATTTTTTGTTAAAAAAGCATAAAAACTGCTAAAATCGCAGAATTTGGGTGTTTTGTTTTGCTCCTACGCTATATTAACCTCAAAAACATTAATTTCCACTCATTTCCAGTCTATTCTGAACACCTCACACCTCACAATATTGTTTTTAGGGCAAAAGGTTGCACCGAGGTAGCTGGATAACTATGCTAAGCCACACAAGTGTGCGGCACAAACACATGGCTCATGTAAGAGTGGAACTGCAGCGGTAGACAGGATGGCAGTTTAAAAAAATAGGCCCAAAAAAGACCCCTATCTGGCTTGATCATGCACTGTTTACCATGTGCAGCCAAGGAGCAGTGGGCATTTCGTGCAGCACAGAGTTTGTCTGCAAGTGTGTAACTGTTTCGATCAGTTTAACATCCAACAAGACCCCTATCTGGCTTGATTGTGTGATTATGATTCATTAATGTAATCTGATTGTTTCATTTTGTGATTATTATTCATTTATTACCAGTCGTCTCTTAAATCATTGCTTAATGGGTGTATCACCATCACTAGCATTGGTTGCAGCAGTGGCAGTAACTGATGGACCCAGCTGTGCAGATAAAGAGGATGCTGACAGCAATAATGGCACAGGGAGAGCCAGCAAACTGTTGCTCCATGCAGCGCTGGAAAACTTCCTATCTGTCTTGATTGTGATTATGATTATTTATAATTAATTAATTTCATCTGATTTTAAATTTTGTGATTAGTAATTATTCATTTATTATTTATTGCCATTCGTCTCGTCAATCATTGCCTAATGGGTGGAGGGGAGGGGGCTAATCAATTACTAGGTGGCAGCTGGAAGAGTTCTATCTGGCTGCGACTTCTGTAACTCTATTGATCGCTAGGGTGGATTCAGGTGATCTGGCTCGCTAGGCGGGTGTTCCCTTTGCTCACTGCTTCACATGCGTCCGTCGTGAAGCTGCGCGCTCTGTCGAGGAGGATGTCCTTTGCCGGTAGAGAAGTACCGATCTTCTCTCAAGGTGTTACGACTCGTAGCTGCACTCCCCTGCTACAACCTCGAAACAAGCACCAAGACCCCTATCTGGCTTGATTGTGCACTGTTTACACAGTGCAGCCGAGGAGCAGTGGGCGATTGGTGCAGCAATCAGTGGAATGCAAACAGTTATATGCATTTCAAAGACAAGTCCCTCATAAGAATGACTCTCAGCAGTGGGCACCAGACCAGACAGGTAAAAAAAAGTTTAGCCGCCCAAAAAGAAGTGTAATTGCAGCCGCCCAAAAAGAAGTGTAATTGCAGGCGCCCCCAAAGAAGTTTAATTGCAGCCGGCCAAAAAGAAGTGTAATTGCAGCCGCCCACAAAGAAGTTTAATTGCAGCCGCCCACAAAAAAGTTTAGCCGCCCAAAAAGAAGTTTCATTGCAGCCACCCCCAAAGAAGTGTAATTGCAGCCACGCCCAAAGAAGTTTAATTGCAGCCGCCCAAAAAGAAGTGTAATTGCAGCCGCCCACAAAGAAGTTTAATTGCAGCCGCCCAAAAAGAAGTGTAATTGCAGCAGTATTTATTAGGCAGTGAGCCCTAGACCACACAGGTAGATATACGGCAGTATTTATTAGGCAGTGAGCCCCAGACCAGAGGGTAGATACGGCAGTATTAGGCAGTGAGCCCCAGACCAGACAGGTACGGCAGTATAAGGCAGTGAGCCCCAGACCACAAAGGTAGATATACGGCAGTATTTACTATTTAATTATTTATTAGGCAGTGAGCCCCAGACCACACAGGTAGATATACGGCAGTATTTATTAGGCAGTGAGCCCCAGACCACACAGGTAGATATACGGCAGTATTTATTAGGCAGTGAGCCCCAGACCACACAGGTAGATATATGGCAGTATTTATTAGGCAGTGAGCCCCAGACCAGACGGTAGATACGGCAGTATTAGGCAGTGAGCCACAGACCAGACAGGTACGGCAGTATTAGGCAGAGAGCCCCAAACCACAAAGGTAGATATACGGCAGTATTTATTAGGCAGTGAGCCCCAGACCACAGGTAGATATACGGCAGTATTTATTAGGCAGTGAGCCCCAGACCACACAGATAGATAATGATATACGGCAGTATTTATTAGGCAGTGAGCGCCAGACCAAAGGGTAGATACGGCAGTATTAGGCAGTGAGCCACAGACCAGACAGGTACGGCAGTATTAGGCAGTGAGCCCCAGACCACAAAGGTAGATATACAGCACTATTTATTAGGCAGTGAGCCCCAGACCAGAGGGTACATACGGCAGTATAGGCAGTGAGCCCCAGACCACAAAGGTAGAGATATACGGCAGTATTTAATTATTTATTAGGCAGTGAGCCCCAGACCACAAAGGTAGAGATATACGGCAGTATTTAATTATTTATTAGGCAGTGAGCCCCAGACCACACAGGTAGATATACGGCAGTATTTATTTATTAGGCAGTGAGCCCCAGACCAGACGGTACATACGGCAGTATAGGCAGTGAGCCCCAGACCACAAAGGTAGAGATATACGGCAGTATTTAATTATTTATTAGGCAGTGAGCCCCAGACCACAAAGGTAGAGATATACGGCAGTATTTAATTATTTATTAGGCAGTGAGCCCCAGACCACAAAGGTAGAGATATACGGCAGTATTTAATTATTTATTAGGCAGTGAGCCCCAGACCACACAGGTAGATAATGATATACGGCAGTATTTTATTAGGCAGTGAGCCCCAGACCAGACGGTAGATACGGCAGTATTAGGCAGTGAGCCCCAGACCACACAGGTAACTAGATATACGGCAGTATTATTTATTAGGCAGTGAGCCCCAGACCACAGACCACCAGACTGGCAGATTCAGTGCAGGCAGCACCAGTGGACTATATATATATATATTTATTTAATATAATTAATTAATTATTAATATATATAATAAATGGCACAGCACAGCACCAGAGGTATGCCCCAGCACAGAGGAGACAGTAGTACTACAGGCAGGTACACAGTTAGACTGTTCTCCTAAGCAGAGGAGAACAGAGTACACAGCAGCACTGAGGGAGACAGCCCCAGCAAATAAACTAATTAATTACAGCACAGCACACCAGAGATAGACCGCACAGAGGAGACAGTAGTACTACAAGTACACAGTTAGACTGTTCTACTAAGCAGAGGAGAACAGAGTACACAGCAGCACTGAGGGAGACAGCCCCAGCAAATAAAAATAATTAATTACAGCACAGCAGCACACCAGAGGTAGACCGCACAGAGGAGACAGTAGTACTACAAGTACACAGTTAGACTACTACACAGCAGCACTGAGAGACAGCACCAGCGATTGCAAAAGCTCAAGGTCAACCTCAAGTTTAAGCCCCAGCAGCAGCACCAACACACCCTCTCCCAACCCACTACTTGACTGGAGTGAAGATGGCGGGCGCGGCAGCCGCTTATAAAGCCTCGCGAAATCCGATGCCGGGAGATGACGTTCTAATCACACGGACAGACCGAGTCAGGCGGGAATCTCTGAGCGCTGCTCGGAATCGGGCTCGGAATGATAACGTCCGTGGGGGCTCGGATCTCTGAAATCCGAGCCCGCACATCTCTAGTAGAAAATGAATGTTTAAATCAGCTATTTAAAGGTAAGGTGAATAACATAAACTAGAGCTGGGGTAGCCAACCCTAGTTCTCGAGAGCTACCAACAATGCATGTTTTGCAGGTCTCCTTACAGAATCACAAGTGAGCTAATTAGCCTCATCTGTGTATCTTTTAAAATGTGTCAGTGATTAATGAGTGCAGCTGTGCAGCAGCTAGGTTGTCTGGAAAATGTGAACTGTTGGTAGCTCTCGAGGGCTAGGGTTGGCTACCACTGAGTTAGAGCAACCTCAGACTATGAGACTGTAAATTAAAAAAACATGTTATACGGTTAGTATGTAATTAGAGGTTATAGTGCGGGGCAATGGGTGGAATGGAGTTCCACCAACTCTAATGGTAGGGTGGACTCAGGGCCGGCGCAAGGCAGCGGAACGCCCCAGGCAGAGGGGGGTGCTCACCCGCTCCACCTATTCCACAGCCCTGCACAGTAATTCCAACAGGAAAACTCTGACCCAGCGGCTTCCTTTTCTGGCACTACATATGTGATGTAGGGAAAGGAGATCCAACACCTTTCAAGGACCATTTTGAGCCCTGTATGTATCTCAGTAGGAAATGTGGCCCAACATCAAAAGGATTTGGATAACTACATGTTACATGTGCAGAGTACTTGCAAAACTATACTAATATCTCAGCCGCTGTCTTGTGTACAGAGCGACCCACTGGCGGCATCTCCATGTCTGCTGCTAATGCACAAAAGAAGCCACACTGGCAACATTAGTCGCACATCGTTCGCACCATCACCATCTAAAGAACTCTATGGTGCGTGTCTCAGAATGTCCATGTCAGTTAAGATACCAGAGCCAGACCAACTGTCAACGAATTTGCAGTTGCCCAGAAAGTGGTGGCAGTAGGTCTTTACCCATGAAGCCACATAATCCACCTTCCAGACTGTTATGCACTGGGTTAGAACATGCCATTAACATGGCATAAAGAAACATTGTTTTTACAATGTTTAGCAAAGTAGAAATGTAGCAGTTTCCCCTCACACCTAGGATGTATTATACCTGGGCAGGCTGGTAGACAGCAATGTAGAAGGTATTAATCACAGCATTTGCCATGGGTCTCCTGTGCCACTGGTGCTGGCGGCCGCTGCTCTGCTGCGCTTCGCTCCCCGTCCGCGGCTGCTTTCTTGCTCCGAGTCCTCCATCACGCCACCGCGATCACACATCACAGCAGCCATTTGAGAATTATGATCCCGGCTCACAAGCCAATCAGAGCTCTTGTGGTTCAGCAGCAAGCCAATCCGGAGCCGCCGCTGCCTAATTGGCTGCGGAGCTCAGATTGACTTATGGCCAATGTCAAATTTGAAATGTAATGAGCGGGGCAAGGTGACCGGATGGAGGCGGAACCATTCTGCCTCCAAAATGGAACTGACCGAACGCAGTTCCGCCCCCGTTCTGGCTCGTTTTAACCCTTGGTTCTGTCCATTTGAGAAAGATTTTGCATTTGAGATCAACTAAAATAAGGCCCAGATAGACTACCAGATAGAAATGGGCACTTCATCTTGTGGGGATCTTATTTATGCAGTCAGTATCTAGAAAACATTATATATATACGTCAAGGCATCTCTGTCACTGGGGGGTCCCTAATACTGGGTATGGGTCTGGGGTATTTTAATCACACCTTCACTTCCCTACATAGCACCTACAATATGTGCTTCTTATTAACCTCTACTAATTTTCATTTGTGTGCTGCCCTGGAGTACTCAGCCTGTGTCAGCATGTTGGGGGCCCACACCCCAGACCCATACCCAGTTTTAGGGACCCCCAGTGACAGAGATGCCTTGACATATGGCCTGGGGGCTTAGTCCTATATCTGCTGATATACGCAACCAAAATCTCTGTGTTATCTGATTATTATGTAGTTATGTTTCACACAGTGTGCAATTGGGATACCAAATATTTTTTCTTAGACAGAATTACCCCTCCCTTTTGGCACCTGAGTGACACACCTCTGATTGAGCAGCTTACCAACAAAAGTGTTTTTATATATATATATATATATATATATATATATATATATATATATATATATATATAAAAACAAACTTTTTTCTTTAATCAAAGTGACTTGTAAATAACTTCAGTAAGTAACTGTTACAGTAAGGAGTTTATCAGCTTCAGAACATTCTTTTTTAAGAGAAATGCTTCAGGCTTGCATCCATTCTTGGCCGGTTATTGTAGAAATTAATACAGTGTATTACTTTATCAAAGACTTTCCATTTCATTCTGTGAACACCAAGGGGAAATACATATCTCAGGGCTTTCTGAATGGGGAAACAGATAATGATATTAAGTACTACGTGTAGTCAGTACTAGTTTTATAGCACACCTTTTCTGGCCTTTATACTGTACCAGCACAACGATAGATTTCAGCAACAATTTGACTTGCACAGTAGCAGAGTTATATTAATACAGAACGATGTCATCTTAGTCATTCATTCACCTATAACCCTGGACTCAGATGCTTCTTGATAACTAGAGATGTGAGCGGACCCTGCTCTTTTGGTTATAAATTCATCAATTTTGTTTTTGGCAAAACTAACCCTTAAGTGTTTTGGTTCAGATTTGTTTTTTAAATTAATAATCATTGATAGAAATCAATTAAAAAAAATATAAAAACAGCTAAAGTCTCCTCCTATTTAACATCCACGACAAATGCTTCTCTCCACTCCAATCTATCCTCAATGCCCGGCTCATCTTCTGCACGGCGTGCATTAGCAGAGTAAACTGGATGGGTGGGAGAGTAAAGGGAGATACGGTTAGATAGGTAAATGGGAGAGGAGTGGGTGAGGGCTTTGTAATTGAGTGTAAGAAGCTTGAATTGTATTCTGAAAGGGATGTGCAGACCCCCTGTGCAAACGCCTTCGGTGAGTATCACGCTAGCCGAGGCGTTCGCACCCTAACTGGAGGGCTTTGGTTCAACAGGGAGCAGCAGCACAGAATGGCCAGTGTATTATGGGTGTCCCCATGTCAATGCATGATTAGTACAGGCAGCTGACATCACATGAATTCAGCTCCCGCCCCGAATTCGGACTGCAGCGGTCATCTAAAAAGTTAGTATTGACTTACTTTTCAGACCGAAGGCTGCAGAAATCATTCGATGGTTGATTTTTACTATTTCAGGGAGTCTCCTGCAGAATACAGGAGGGTAGGAAACTATACCTAAGTTACTGGTGAACCCTCACAAATTCACTCATGCATGTTACAAGTAGGTCAGTGTTGCTGTACTTCAGTACTATGCCTGGAAATTTTCTGGGCAGCTGCGGTTCTGCAGCGGGCTATCCCAGAATATTTCTGGGCATACCATGTTACAGTATGTAGGTGCGCGCCAGTGGTGGCACCAGTACTGGTGTGCACCTACACAGTGTACATAGCCCCCCATCACTCACCTGTCCCCATTGGGAACTCCCTGCCGCTTCTGCAGTGCCGGCTATCCCCTCCGCCGATCATCATTCCTCTTCAGCCACTACCGAGTTCGGGGCTGCTCGGGAACATTCGGGTGTTCGGGCGCCTGAACACACAAGTGTCTGAACATTCCCCACTACCCCTTCGGCTGGGCACTCCCACCCCCTTCCCCCCCGAGCAGTCCCGAACTTTACTGAATGGCCGCTCGGGGCCACTGCTGCAGCATTACCTGCAAAAGGTACCTGGGCAGAACAAACTTGCCACTAGAGGGCGCTAAATAAATACGAAGTAGATTCTGATTGGTTGCCCAAAGCAACATCGCATGTGAAGTAAAATACACATCTTGTCCGCATACTCATCTCCATCATTGGCATCAAGCCTCTAGTTGTATGTTGATTGAGTCCTCACTACTTACATTTAAGATGTAATGTGTATTGATCTGTGGCGCTATTTATTTGTACTGTATTTTTGTAATTTATTCAATGTTATGCCAAGCTTTGTCTCCCTGTACTGTTCCTTTGTACGGCGCTGCGAAACACTTGTGGCGCCTTATAAATAAAATAATAATAATAATAATAATCTTAGTAAATTTCTCCCAAGGGGTCAAACACACAACTTCAGTATTTCTTTCTCTCCGCTCTGGTAAAGACCAAGGCTATGAAGCAGTTTAAGAATTGATCATATTAGCATGACACTACACAATCCAGAACACTTTATGCCACTAATTGTATCATTAAAACTTTTTTCCAAATAGGCATGGTGTGTGATCAGACAGTCTCACTCATCCTATATAAGGTATATGTGATAATAGGGAAACTGTTGAGCCTCTATAGCAACCCTGCTTTTATGAACATATCATTTTGATCTTAAATAGTTATGTGGAATTAGATGTATTATGAATTTCCATCTCTAGATTTAAATTGTAACCTCCTACTTATTAAAACAAACTTTTTTTTTTTGTTAGTTGAAATTGATGATAGAGGTGGTCGCTTGATTTACAGTTATACACTTTAATTTGTATTATTTTATTTCTTTGTTCGGTTGAGTTAATCATATGCATTTACCTAATTTGATCCAGACAGTTTGGATTCATGTGCGAAAAAGTGCCAGGCTTCCTTTTGGCAGTCTCTCTTCACTTTCTTGTGTTCAGCTGCAAGACTGTCAACTAAAATAAAAGTCTGCTCTTCAACTTGTTAGGGATCAGATCAAAGCCGAATCTTCTTTCATCCCCTTGTAGTTTAATCCCTTACCTGTCAAAGTCCATTATTTCAAAAGAAGTCTTCTAATTTTAACAAGTATATAACTTGAATAGAAACGAAGGGCACCGTCACAAACTTTTCAAATGTTTTAAAATGTATTTAAATAAATCAACAGAGCTGCGGCTAAAGTGAAGATGATTTCAAAATGGGGCACGGAGCGTGTAATTGTTTTTGTTTATGCAGAAGTAAGTGGGGAAACGGAGGCGAGCCTTGCTCGGTGGTAATTTTATTTCTTCGTGCCTTTAGTGTGAACTGAACCAAACAGTTTAACAATATACCACTACTGTTCATAATAACTTCAACTAGGAATAGAATAGCAAAGTTGACAATGGCAGCAACCATTAGCAGTCATTAAAGGCTATGCCTTTATCTAATTAGTGGAAATCTTGGGTAACTAGTTTATGGAGGCAATGGGTCTCATATTGGGATTAATGTACCATTTGCATAGCGTAGCTTACTTGAATTTGCCCTGTACATGCTCAGTAAATGAACACAGTCACATGCAGAATCGTATGCAATTTGTGTTAATAAGTAGCCTACTGGGATGTTGGTCACAATGCGTCAGGCAGATTTTGAATGGGACAATTATTATTATAATTATAATTTTATTTATAAGGCGCCACAAGTGTTTTGCAGCCCCAACAAAGGAACAGTACAAGGAGACAAAACTTTACATTACAGTAAGTAAATAACGAAAATAGATTACAGGTAAAATGAATGCCACAAATCAAACACACTGCAGCTTAGATGCACTGTAAGTAGTGAGGACTTGATCAACGTACTACTAGGGGCTGGTGACCAAAGATGGAGATGAGTATGTGGAGGAAGATGGCCGCTGAGTGTTTGAGTACGGGAGAGTTGTGAGTGAAATGTGAAGAGACTTTGACAACAGGAGGGAAGAGGGCCCTGCTCTGAGGAGCTTACAATCTAGTAGGAAGGAGAGACAGACAGATTACATGAGGTGCAAGCAGGTGGGAGGTGGCTTGATAGCAGGATGTAAGCAGGCGAGACGGTCAACATGTGTGGCAGGGGTCAGAGGACCAGCCTCAGGACTAAGTTATGAAGCGGAAGGGTACACTTTTGATGAATAGATGAGGTTTCAGTGCCCATGCTCAAACTACACAGGAAATTCTTAACTCGGGTGCTTGGTTTTATTTGTCATCAGCAGGTATAGGGTAAAGCAGTAACAAAGTGGTTTAATTGGGAACAGTATTTACTATATACTGTATAGTGAAGCTTCAAACATAACACCATCTCTGGACGTCGTTTTGTGTCTTTTTTACCTGATGATCTGGAGAAACAAGGAAAATGCATTCTTTTCCTGTTTTTGCTCTGGCTGATTCTCTGATCCCTTGACGTCTTGGTTCTCAGCTCCCTCCAGCAGGTTCCCCCTCTACCTACTGGTTTTTCCCTCCTTAAACCAATGGTCTCCTTTCATGGTCAGGTCTTTAATGCCCCTGTATCTCCAAACAAGTACATGCACAATTGAATTAATGAGAGCAGACATATCCTTGTCTGTGACAGCCCTTTTTCACATCAGCTGTCCTGTTTTCCAATTAGTAGTAAAAAGATTTAATAAGAAATCCACATACAAACACTTAACATCGGAATGTGAGAGCGGTATGACATCATACCGCACTCACCACCGTTATTCCGATAGTGACAGAGAGGGGATCATCGCTACCATCATCGCTGGGAGAGTGAGCCGCTTGCCTGACGCGCCTGCATCGCTGCCAGTGCTGTTCCACACTCAGACTCCTGACAGGGACACTTATTTCCCCTCTGCTTTGTGACCAGATTTTAAGTGGTTGTACATGGATTCCTTAAAAGAAACTGCTACGTGAACTCGGGTGAGAACTTTAAAGTAAGTGTGACCCATTCATGATGTATACTGCTGATGTTTGATACTGCAATAAAGAAACCCTTTATATGTATGTGGGTCAGAACTTTAAAGTAAGTTTATCTCGTGCCTTATATTCATCTAGAAAAACAGTAACGGACATGTAAAAAAAACTGTTATGTGAACGCGTTGTTGAACTAATAAGTGAGTGTTGTACCGAAAGGGTTAGCGGTAGGGATGCCAATCCCGGGGCATTTTTTCAATCCCGGAATTCGGTATTGAAAGATGCCCAATCCCGGGATTCCCGGGATTGGCTTCCTTAATACAAAAGCATACAAATACAAAAACCCACCAGGCCACCCGCATATTTACTTACAGGTGCGGTGTGGCCGGACTGGTGGGCGATGGAGCCGGGAGGATAGAGCCTGGGCTAGTGGCGTGTGGTGATGGTCCGGGAAGAGCAGAATGCAGGTGGGCGGGCAAGCGGTCTCATGGAGGCGGCCGGGTGGGCGGTCTCATGGAGGCGGGCGGGCAGTCTCATGGAGGCAGGCGGGCGGTCTCATGGAGGCAGGCAGTCGGTCTCGTGGAGGCAGGCGGCGGGAGGTCAGCGCGGGCAGAATGAGGCGGCGGCTGTTGTGTGGCCTGCGCAGTGTGACCTCTGATGTCGGAACGCTGTGCAGAGCTGCACTGCCTGTTACGGGAGTAGCCAGGCAGCATCTGAGCATCAGCTCAGACACTGCCCGGCATTAGACTGCGCATGCACAGTTTAATTCCGAAATACCGGGATTGGAAACTCCAACCCGGGATTGAAATCCCGGCGTTTTAGGGGCCAAATCCCGGGATCCCGCCAATCCCGGTCCCGGGATTGGCCACCCTAGTTAGAGGCTTATTGGATCACTTACAAGCAAATATACAATTATTTGTGCATTTTTTTTTCCTTGAATCTTTTTGTCTATGAAGGTTACTTATAAGAGGTTGATAGGAATCCCCCAGCTGCATGTTATTAAATTAACCCTATAGGCACTAACAGTGGCGTAACTATAAATTTAGCTCCCCCCTGTCAAAAAGTTTGTGGCACTCCTCCGGGCTCCTCTCCAGTGTGTTTCCCCAGCATGTGAACAGAGAAGCTGAAGCAGGATAGAGGAAGAGATACCTGCAGACACTGCTGCTTCCCTTGGCTCCGACGCATACCAGGCCGCCCCAGCACACCCAACTGCCCGCTCATCCTGTACACAGTAGCCAATGGCCGGCTCTGTGTACATTCAATTGAATAATTAGGGGTATTTGTCATCAGTGCCATGGCGCAACCGCGCTGCGGATGACTCGCCTCTGATGCTCAGGCAGTGGGCAGCGGCAGGCAGCAGCCTGTCAGTGCATCGAGCAGGTGCCGGCGACCACACAGACCCCGCTGCCGCTTGCTCCCCCCAAGTGGCAGCGGGGGCTGCCTTACAGTAGTTGCTCCACTGGGCGATAATATTGAAGTAACTTGTTTTGCTGTAGTTGCAAAATACCATCTTCCCAGAGCACCCTAAGTGCTCCCATTAAGCTCCCTGTGCCCAAAGTTAAAATTATTAAATGAAATAAGCACCAAAAAAGAGGAAACACAAACACAGAAAAGTTGATGGTGCAGGCAATTCCGTTACAGTTATTGGCAGAAGATTATATGTTGGTAGGTGCATTGTGGATTTGATCAAATAGGTTATTCCAAACCAGAGTAGGTTTAATTGAATATAACAGAATAAATGTGATAGCACACAAACAGCAGTGAATAAGATAAGTTTTCAATCTCTCTTGGACTATTTACTGTACAGCTGTGCAGCGCTGTAGTGCTCCAATGACACACGGACAGATACTTTTTTAGAGGAATGTACCTGGAGGCTAAACAGTCTAACCTTTAAGTTTGGTGGATAACATTTACTTAGAAAGTGCGATTATCTAGACAGATGAGTCACACACAATAACACAGTTAAAAAGAACACAAAGCAAATAACCATTTAACTACATATCAGCAGCAATTTCATTCTAGGTTATGCAGTGCATTTATGCTTAGTTGTGTCTGTGTCGCACCAGTCAAACAAATGGCTCTATAAAAGAAATGTCCCCTTCCAGATATGGCAACCTGCTGCAGTTTAGTGAAACAGAACATGGTGGTCATATTTAGTTAAATAGATTTTTTTATCTCAGTGGTGGCTAACAATGACTCTAACACCAGGTTGGAACTTAAGAACCTACCTTACAAACAATGAACACACTTTTATTCCTTCCTTTAAAACAGGGGTGGACAACAAGCGGCCCTCCAGCTGTTGATGAACTTCACATCCAAGCATGCCTTGCCTTCGTTTTGCTATTTGGCCATGCTGAAACCGATGCAAAGCATTCTGGGATGTGTAGTTTGTCAACAGCTGGAGGGCCGCTTATTGCCCACCTCTGCTTTAAAAAGTTTAGAGTTCATGAAGAAACGGTTGTGTATATAGTATGTTGACAATGCAAAGGGTAATTGGGAAAATAGTGTACATAGAATTGTGTAGCGCTAAAATGTATGCTTGAAACAAAAGACAACAATTATGATTGTTCCATCCTATCCGTGTCCACCCCTGGGTATCAAATTTGGGCTTACTATATATTGATGTTGAGCTGCTGGCAAGGCAGTGGTCCTGTTTTAATGTCACTCCAAATGTGGTGGACACAGAGGTCCATTAGCCGATCATTTTAAAGCGGCAATCAATTACATGGCAAAATCTACCTTGTTTTTTTTCAATGGAAATGATTGGCGCTTTAAAAAAAAATGGGAAAACTCTCCCATTAAGTCTACCCATTAAGTCTTCCCATTAAGTCTTCATTCAGTCCAAACTTCACCAATAGCCAAAGTCTATTCCAGTACTACAGAATGTCCTCCAAGGCTCCAGAAAGAGATAGATACTCTTCATTCAGATCACAATCCAGTCTTCACCCCTGAAGATATCAGGTTCTGACATTGGATCTCCCAAAATTTGAATAACTGTTGAAAAAATGAGCAGTTATTGGGTATTGCGTTTACTCTACCATTCTCCGTGGATTCAATCTGGGAGCTCAGATGCTGTACATCCTTGTGTCAGACCGCTTGCGCGCAGCTAATCCATAAAATGTATAGATAATGAAATGACACAACCTTGCCTAATAATGATGATTGACATCTCTATTGCAGACACATGATCAATGTGACATAAAACTTACATTAAGATATATACCTTGGATTACATACAACTAGAAGAGTTGAATAAAAAAGTTATCTCGTCGATGCCCACCCACACACCGATGAGAAATGTGGTACCCCAATGGCGGCATAGTTTAACACCTCATTTTGACACACCAATTTTCACGTTCACTTCTCCAACATCCCTGAACAATAGGATTAGCAGATCTGAAAGCAAGATTCCAAGACCTGTAAAATAGATCTTTTCTTAAAATAGGTCATAATGCTACTTTGAATTAGCATTGTTTGTTCCCCGTGCTCCTGCCTAATTTCAAAGAAATATTTGTTGCAGACTTAAACAGCGACAGCAAAATTAAATGAGTTATTCTATCCCACTGTGCTTATTACAATGTAAGCATATTTCAGATTGCAACTGGGATGCTGAAGTTTGCCTCAGGCAAGTCCCTCTCAGGCAGTTTGCCTGCATTGCGGGGATCCGTATATGAGCAATGCTCAGTGAATAAAGAGCCCTATTTAGTGATACAAGAGGTTGTTAGACTTTATAAAATAAAGATTTTCATTTGTATTTCCAGTGTTTTCTGACATGAAAATCAGAGTAGACATTACTGTTGCTGAAAGCAAAAGATTAATAGTCATGATTGCCGTGTTAAATCATCCAACTGTAGCGTCAGTAGTACTAACACCGGTAGATCATGGAAAAAGAAAGAGGATATGTTTGTGTACTTAAGATACAGCAAATAGTGATGAAGTTGCATCATTTTTATATTTAGTGGAAATACTAGAAGAACAAGGTTAGTAGATATTAGTTAGAACCGCAGTGTGTCCAGTCCAATGGTCTGGTCTGCACAACCCGCCCCTCTTCTTACCTGTCAACTGCCAGCAGCCTCTCTTTGTCTTAAGTGCCCCAGGTACCCCCAAGGCTTTATCCATCCCTGAGCACTCTACCTCTGCCAGCACAGGTGCTTGTTACAGTAGAATGCACCATAAAACGGGATACTTACTGATGACTGGCGGCGGGGATCCCGGCAATCAGAATACCAACACCAGCATACCGATGGAGGGAATCCTGGCAGGGGTCAGGTACCACCGCATCACTGATTTCGAATTGGTTTAAGAAGCTGTCAAGTCAAGGCCATTAGCATAATCAGGGAACAAAAATATCTGACTTAAGGGGCCGATTCAGATACGTTCGTATGGGTCCGAATTCGGCCCCGTTTTCAATTATGGGGGTTATACGCATGCACAACTGAGTGCATGTAATGACCAGGCCTGACAACAGAGTTGTCAAGGGGGACACCTGTAATGGGCCCTGAGGGTCAAATGGGCCCCAGGTAGTATGCCATGCCCACCCCCCCTGTAATTTATGACATTTTTTTTATTTTCTTAAAATGAAGTGCAGCAGTGGCTGAGCTCCGGCTCCTCTGTCAGTCACTGACCAGGTCAGGTCTCTCTCCATTCAGCACAGCACGCAGGAAGGAAGGTCACTTTTCAAGAGTAATCAAACACTGCTGATAGTGATATAACTTGTACATTGTACTTGTAGCCGTGTAGACAGAGAGAATGCAGAGTGTGGTTCCAGCTGCAGCATCCAGCATAGTAGTTTATTATTATGGGTGCACTGGTCAGTGTGGAGGATATAAGGGGAGAGGGGCATCTGTTATCCTGTCTTTGTGAGTGTTGGTTTGGGTCCCTTGAAAACCCCAGTTATCTACAGGGGCACAGTGTTTGCAGTGTTTCCCTACACTTTATTTCTCAGGCAGTCAACTGGATTTGTCGGGCAAAATCGCAAGTGTAATGTAATGCCATCTTAACTCCCCGCTAGTGCCTAACCCCCAGCACAACCCTAACCCCCCACACTAGCCCTGCTTGCATACCTATGCTAGGGTTGCCCGCAGCTGGGATAATGGATGTTGGCATTCCAGTGCCAGTCTTCTGGTGGTAGTCGGAATCGGTATTGTGACTGGCGGCATCCGATCTGTGGGATACTAAACGTATCCTGTGTGTCTCAAGGTGCAATGTGTCGGGGGGGAGGCTGGATATATCAGTGTACCGAGCCTCAAGCTTTCTGTTGGTGTCCCTGGTGCTGACCCCCCTGTGCGAACGCCTTTGGCAAGTTTCACACTTGCCGAAGCATTTGCATGGGCTGGGGATGGATGGGGGTGGCCAGACGGTGGCTGCAGGGGGAACGCTCAGCGTTGGGAACGCGGGTGGGTGAATGCCCTCCTTTTTGGCCATCTCCATCTGAAATAAAAGTCAGTTCAGGCTTACTTTTATTTCTGAAGTGGAGAAAAATAATTTTATGGTCGGCTCCCATCGAATGATTTGTCTTGCCATCGGCAGCATGCAAGGGGATGCTAAATAGGGGATGTGTGTGGCACAGCTGGCACAGGGGGCGGACATTTACGTGGTAATATGGGCAGTCATGTGGTGTCATAATCAAGAAATATGCTTGTGATGCTCCAGTAGCACCTATAACCCCATTTACTGCTTGAGCATTCACAACTATAATGAGCTGATAGAATGAGGGTATATATGAGATGAAGAGAGCTGGTTGGCCACAGCTACAAAACCTGAAATATAAGATTTCGGGGAAGATTCAATTCAATGTGAGATTCTACTGCACCGCCATAGAAATATCTCTTTTCTATTTTATTGCCTTATAGATATCCAGCTATTTACAGACAAGATGTTATAGCATGATGGGGTTCATGTGTCATTTCCAAAATATATACTGTATTTGTGATGTTCATATTTATACGTATATAAAAATCAATGTTATTGCTTTACATACAGTAACCTTCAAAATCAATATACAGTACAGCTGTTGAATGTAGACTGATTTTAATCATGGGGGAGAAACAGGGCATTTAAAGTGAGCTGCTAATTGAATTCAAAATTGCAAAAGAAGCAGAACAATGGTTTGCAGACTGTTATTTGGATTGTTGCAAAGATCATAAAATGTAACTTTAATTGGCTAATTACACCTTAAATTGCTTTGACTGATCTTGGCATAATATAAATTGCAATTAAGAGTCTTAAAATTGTCTTAGCAAACTGGGTGTAATTTATTATCTCTCTATGTGGTGAATTATGGATGTACAAAACCATCAAAGTGCTACTGTCAAGTCAAATGAAATATATAGTCAGTAACTTATATATGTATATAAATGAATGATAAAAATAATGGCACATGCAAAAGTATATTTTCTCACAATTGAATTCCATTGTTAAATAATGTTACATTATTATATCCTGCCACAATATAACTCCACAGAAAAAGAAAAGACTGTAAATTAGAATGTTTCTATTAGCAGTTTCTATTGTTAAAGAGATTGGGCCAAATGGAATAGGGTGAGAGTTTCAGAAAGTGAGAGATTTGGGGAGTTTGGGGAATTTTTTAAAGCGGCAATCAGCTGCATTGCAAAATCCACCAGGTTTGTCAGTGTAAATGATCTCTGATCTCTACCCCTCTGCCCTCTCTTGGGTATCTAGCTGCCTCTATGCCATCTCCCCCTGAATGTCTGAGTGCTCTCTGAAGGACAAAACCAATTACATCATCTGTCCTTCATCCAGAGCCTTTACCCCCACCTTTCAAAATCTCCATTACTGTTGACAACACTTCATCTCCCCTGTTCCACAACTCCACTGCTTCCGTGTCATTATTGACCCCACCTCCAATCTCTGTCGATTTACAGTCAGTTCAAGCTATGCAACATTGCTCACTTCAGGTCATTCCTCTGCTTATACACTCACTCTTTCATCTTGTGGCTCAATTACATCAACATTCTCCTTACTGGCCTCCCTCACTGCCAGCTTGCTACCCTTCAGTCTGTTCTAAACTCTGCAGCTCGACTTATCTTCCTCTCCCACCTCTCCCACCGCTCCACTTCTACCAAGCAACTTCAATTCAATCTGCACAGGCTCCCATTCTCCTACAGAATCGTCTTCAAACTTCTAACCCTCACACACTATGCCCTCTAACTCCACTGCACCCTACATCTCCGACACAGTTTCCTTACATTCTTCATCCTGCCCTCTTCGGTCAGCCAATGATCATCACCTCTTCTCTACCCTGGTCACTGCATCCCATGCGCGTATTCAAGATTTTGCCCATCCTGCCCCCCTTCACTAGAATGAGCTCCCTCGCTTACACTCTTCCCGACTTTGCAAAGCTTCAATTGGGCACTGAAAACCCACCTGTTCATCAAGGTGTACCCTTCCACCTAACTTAAGTGCCGAGGCTGCTCTCTACCTGCCGCCTCATGTCTTGGCCATCCCTACCCTTGCCTGCATCTCTTGTCATCTGTGTGTCTTCACCTCCCTCTAGATTGTAAGCTCCTTGGAGAAGGACCTTCTTCTCTACTCTTCTCTTCTCACAGCCATCTTCTCTTGCAATTCAATTACAGCTTTCACTTGTTTATACCAAGCTCTCTTCTCACTAATTTTTTTAAAGCAGCAATCATTTGCAAGGCAAGCCAAGCTAATTATGCCATCATGGGTGTGGGGCATGCCCTCAAATCATACAGTGTGTGAACATTATGGGTAGAGTCTGGGGCAGCCTTTTATCTTTGGAAGGGCTTGACACAGGGGGCCTTATTCTGGTTGGAGCGGCCAAACGTGCGTACGTTCCAAAACAACGTACGCTATCCGTACGCGGCCGTTGGGGTTAAGTCCACCCACAACTCAGCTGCATACGTACGGGCAGAAACAACGTCGAAGGGGAGTGGCGTACAAATGTGCGTACGCCAACGTACACGGACGGGCCAGCCCTTACACTCCGACAACTGGCGTACAATTGAGCGTACACTACCGTTTACGGACGTCTCTCGTCCGTCTTCCCACCGACTTCTTGCGGCTATCTGAGCGTACGCCAGCTTGCACGGACGGGTCCCTATTGTTTTCAATAGAAAAGTCAGCTTATGTCACCGCTCGTGAGAGTGAGCGTACGTCCGTGTACGCTGACATACCCTTCACATATATGGACCTGCAAATCTTGCCATTTCAAAATAGTGGCCATGGGCTTAAAACATTGCTGAAACATCCTTTGTAGGTGTTAGATGTGGGTTATGTTATTGTATCCTAAATACAAAACCTATGTTTGTATTAGAGTGAACACGTTGACACATGTCGACTTGTGTAGATTGAGTGTGCTACTGTGTAAAGTCTATGAAAGCACGTAGTGAATGTGTATAACTGTTTAACAAATACCTACCTTAGCATATATAAGCAGGTCTTACAAAGATTATTACCTTAAATTAAACAAACCTTTAAATGTAGAGAAGTTTCGAAAGATAAGCTTCCAATGTGTTTGAGTGCTGTGTGTAGGCTTGCAGGTAGTGAAATCATGGTTTGGACTTAATAGACTGCAGCATTGGTTATTACATTCAGGTGTATGTGTTTGGTAGTAATCAGCGTAAATTAGAAAATCCAGGCGCACGCTGGCATGCGGTATCTGTAGGGGTGGTTTGAGATGGCGGTTGGCGGCCGCCTGTTTTGTGTCCGAAATGAACGGTGCCTTAGTCGATCGTGCGGTAGTAGCACCGCTCATTTTTGGTGCACACCCCCGTGTACGCCCATATTTACGCCCATTTTCCCTCATTATTTCGGCCGCTCCCCTCTTCACGCCCCTATGCCGCCCCCAATGCCCGTACACTCGCGTATAGGTTTTTTCGCACGTAGAGGCCCGTCCGTAAGCGTTTTGGGGTGTTCGCGCCTGCGCATTAGCGAATGTACGCATGCGCAGATCATAAAAAATCCCGGGACGTACGCGTACGGCCCGGCCGCTCCAACCAGAATAAGGCCCAGGGTCAGCTCTGAGGGCACACCTCAACTCTGCAATTATAATGCCTTTTCAGAAAGGATTCCTGGATTACTTTCCCTACTCCACAGCACAGCATGTGCAACTTGGTAGAGGTAGGCAGTGTGTGTGTGTGTGTGTGTGAGGGGGTTATGGCAAGGGAAGGATTGCTTGCATGATGCATGCTTGACAGGGTACAGGCAGGAAGGCAGGCTCAGGAAGGAGCAGCTCCACCCCCTTCACACAGTAGAATTGCCCTTAGTCTGCCACTTGAGAAAAACCAAATGGGTACTTGTTTCCTAGCACGGCGCCCACGATTTTAAGCTTATGACATTGTTTTGATCGCATCGATCGCATCGCATGCGATCAAAACGATTTTTTAATTGTACAGGCACCATGATGGGTGATTACTATGTTATGTGCACCCCCATTGTTAATGCCACCCCCAATATGAACGCCAACCCGAAGCATGGCGAGCGCAGCAAGCCCGCAAGGGGCGACGGTACGCGTCCTCCAACCTTTTCATACCCCCACTATCCACATCGGCGTGGAGTAGATTTTATATAGTGTGACGAGCGCAGCGAGCCACCGAGCCCAAAGCGTGGCAAGCGCAGCGAGCCCCGCGAGAGGACGCGGATTACGGTTCGCCACGGTTCGGGTTGGCATTGATAGTGGGAGTAGCGTTAACAATGGGAGTGCATTTAACATAGTAATCACCCATCAGGGTGCCTGTACAATTAAAAATCGCATCGCATGCCATTGTAGAACCCAAAATTCGGGTCCCATCGCATACCTTAATTAGTGGTTTGCGATGGCATAAGTTGGGCGCCATGCTAGGAAACAAGTACAAATGATATGGGCCTATCACCAGCAGAATACTGAGTCACAAGAACGAACAATTCTTTAAAATAATTTTATTGCTTTAAAAAACAAAATTGTTGCCTACAGCCTCCTCTCCTGTAATATCACAGCATGAGATGTCCTGTTCACAGAAATGTTATTAATCTTTGTTTAAAACAGGTTGAGTATTAGTAGTAGCTGTAGTTCTAGTAGAGCTCTCCTGTTATTTTTGGATTTTTTTTCAAGAACACATCCCCTCGCATGTGGCCGTCCGGGCAAAAAAAATAATTTGATGGTCGCTTACCATCGACTGATTTCTGCAGCCTTTTCTCAGAAAAGCAAATCTGAATCCACCAATTCTGGGGAGGAGCTGACATCATTTAACGTCAGCTGCACGCCCCGCCCCACACCCGCCTGCATTCGCAGGGTTACGCCCAGCATTTTATGGAGACGCCCATAAAACGTTGGGCATTCCCCTGCTCCTGCTTCCTGCCCACCCCACACAGTGCGAACACCACGGCGAGTGTGATACTCACCGAAGACGTCTGCGCAGGGAGTTTGCCTATGCGCATATTTGTGCATGCGCAGACACCCACCATTGAAAACTGGGCCGAATTTGGACCCAACCAAACGGGTCTGAATTAGCCTCATTATCTTAACTAGGGAAGTACAGTGCTTCAGCCCAGGGGCCATATGCACTTAGCTTCAAAAGTGATAAAATATAGAGTGATAAACAGCCAGCCAATCAGATCCTACCTGCCGTGTCACATGCTGTGTTTGAAAACAGTCAGGCAGGAGCTGATTGGTTGGTTGTTTATCACTCTCCATTTTATCACTGTTGAAGCTTATGCCCGGTACACACCAGGGCGACCCGCTCACGATGCACATCGTGAGCGGGTCATCCGACCCACTCAGAATCACGTGGAGCGCACGAGCCGCTCACGATGCACATCATGAGCGGGTCGTCCGACCCACTCACAATCACGTGGAGCGCACGAGCCGCTCACGATGTGCACCGTGAGCGGGTTCCGAACCAATCGCGAACCGCACCCGGGTGTATGGTTGTTTTCAGATCCGGTAGGATCTAAATAACGACCGACCCGTGGGGCCGCGCATCGGATCGGGATCAGAACAGGCAAAAAAGGGCCCAATCTACCTACAATCTACATCCAATCGGTCGGGATTGGATCTAGATTGATGGGATTGGGCCCTTGTCTTTCTGGTGTGTACCCTGCATTAGTGCATCTGGCCCCAGGTCTGATAACTGGTAAAAATGACTTGTGTGCCAAATATCTGTTTATAAGTCTCCACTGTTCTAAGCTTGAATCGCTTTGAGCTGTGTTTATGTGCCGTTTCTATAAAACAGGATTTCCATGCTGAATCCTCTCTCTTCGTTGTAACCTTGAAAGATACAGTGCGTATCAGCGATCGGTTCTAGACGCCACTTGCGTTTTTCAATCAGCTATTGTCCCTTTGGAGTACAAGTAAAAAGTGATAGTGTATCTGAGCTAGAGAAATGCAGTAAATAAACCAAGAAGTCATGGAAGATATATTGCTGGGAAAGGAACATCCTGAAAAAACAAGCGATTCTTCATAAAAGCTGTTATCTTTAGAATGTAAAATGGTTCATGCAGCTTTGCAGGAACACAGTGTATTAAGTTATTTTGTTGTCATAAACTTCCTTTTTAATCTTCTTGTTTTCCATTGCTATATGACTTACTTTAGTTTTTCTTTGTACTGTGAGGGTGGGAATGGTAAAAATAAGGCAATTTGTCAATCAAGCTAAAGGTTTTTTTTCTTAAACTTCTTGCAGCATTTTTTTTTCCTTTTTGTAAGATGCTGCAATAAAGCATACCAGACCTAATATTATCTGTAGTGGAAAATGTATTTAATTTGCCCCAATAGAGCTTACATTCCCTTTTACATGTCATTGTTGTTGGCAGTTAATTAACCTACCAGAATAATTTTGGATTTGAGGAAACCGGAGTACCCGAAGGAAACCCACTCAAGTACGGGAGGAATATACAAACTACGCACAGTTAGGGCCATGGTGGGAATCAGTGCTGTGAGGCAGTAATGCTAAACATTACACTGTCCAGTACTGTAGAAAAAAAGTTCTATGTTAAAAATAATAACTGCTGTAGTACCTCTTCTGACCAAAAGGTGGAGCAAGCGAATTTGATGCTAAATTTTGGATAACTGAGTTTGGGAAACAGGTAGTTTTGCAGAAGTGCAAATTTCTTTGAGAAAACTAAACTGATTTGAGAAGATTTTGCTTCTCTATTTCTCACATAGGAGCAGATTTAGAACAATCCACATCCCACAAGCAAAGGTGATGTGACAAAATTGCCATAATCAGCAATGCGATAATTGATTACATGTGTTAACTATCACATGCAGGGACAGAGCTTGTAAGAAAGCTCTGTCCTTCTGAATGAACTCCACAGCCTTTTCTGGTTATTTTTCATGCAAAATACCCAGAGATTGTGCTGCACATGTGCCGCAACTGACATAGCAGCTACTGCCGCTGAGGTGTCGCCCCCCTCACTCCTCATCAGGGGCAGATTGGCCCACCGGGAAACCGGGCCATTTCCCATTGGGCCAGTTTAGATTTGGCCGCTTTCCTCCCTGGCTGGGCCGCCAACCGTGCTATCAGGGCCGGCCGGCGGGCGCTGGAGAGATTATATCATCCTATGGGGAAGATATTTGCGGCCATATTTGTTTTGGGCAATGCCGCTGACCATCTTAATAATAAGGCTGCGGCTGGTCGCTCTTGGGTGACGTCACTACGTCACCCGCGACTGAGCGGCCTCCGTGTCGATGCAGGAAGCGGCCTGGATGGTGCACCACCCCGTGGCGGTGCAGGAAGCGGCCTGGACGGAAGCGGCCTGGTAAGTACCGCCCCCCCCATTATTGTTTAGTATTATGTCAATGTATTACATTTTATTATCCTCAGGAGAACCACTGCACACTTTATTTTTTACTGCTTTTAGCGCAGCAACACCCCCTTTTTCTTTGTTCAATGTGATATTTGGCACCAATAGTTTTTCAAGTTCCGTGAATGAAAAAAAAATTCTAAAAATGACTTTAAGCTTAGCATTAAGTCTTTAAGTGATTAATAACATGTAATTGTGTTATTTGCACATATAAAATTACTTTTGTCCACTTCTTCCATTTCCTTTCTCTATTTCAGGTCTCTTAATGTAGTTTGTGTCACACTGCAGGACCCTCATAACATATTATATAGGTCTCAGACAAAGAATTCTGAAGGATATTTAAACTTGTATTGCATTCAGACAGGACTTTTACTGTTCCCTGTATCTCAGCCAACTCAAAACCTATGGCTGGATACATTTCTTACTCATAATTCAACCATGAACGCACCTTCAAGACCAGAACTGCCTCATTTAGTTTTACAGTTACTTTCTTGGATGAGTTAAAGTCAGTGAGAAGTTGTAAGCGTCTTCTATTTCTACATTTCTGGAACCCCAGAGAAGAGATTGAATTGTATATCACATTACGATATGTAGAAAATAATCATCCACCTGAATATAAGTAGGCTTTGGATGTGTGTAGTCTGCTCTGGGTGGATGGGACTCTGAATACAAATCTGTAATAATGAGTGACTTAGGAATAGGTGGGCTGAGAAGGAAGAATAAAAAGTTCTCATTTCAATTCATGTGTCGAGAACCACCTTGGGATTACCAGGGAATTTAAATAATAAAACGTTCAAATGTAATAAGAGAGCGCTTCTGCCAGTGGGAAAAATATGTTCAGTCCTCCAGTACTTGCAGAGCTCTTTTCGAATAAGTTCTCAAACAAATGACAGGCTTTGCCCCATCGCTGCATAAAAAGTGTATTGATAGAAAATAGGCAAATTCGAAGCACACGAGTGCAACAAATTGATGGATACATAGAATGATCTTTCAGGTTTAGATTTGTTTTATAATGTTAAAGAAAAATATAACTGATTTGATACGATGTCCTATATGGTTGCTACCATCCGATTAAGGGGAGTAGAAAGTAAGTAGGGAGTAAGGGGACACTACAGTCTGCCGGCTGCTCCACCTCTTCCTGCCCCCCTATCATGTAGACACTCTCTCCAAAAACTGTTCCCTTCTTCTGTCCCCAGGCTCCTTCCCTTACTTAATTTGTGAGTTTTAACAGGTGATAAGACCGATAACTTTCGGGTCAGTCTTTTCAATAGTTTAGTTATGGGATGACCAGCAAGTTGAGCAATGAAATATAAAATATCTCATTACAGGGTTTATTTAATTTCGACATTTATATTTTTTTTAAATACAGACTATTGCATTTGAAACAACAAATATAATATTAAACAAATAGTATACTCTGTCTTATGCCTTTAGTGAAAGAATAATTGTTTATATAGTAAACACAGTTATCACTGGGGTGTCAAAATGATTAAAAGTCCACGGCTTAATAGACATTCAAAGCATGTACTCTATGGCTAGAATACCGTAAATTTACATAGCCAGGGGTCTTCAGAGATCTATTACTACTAGCCTCCCTCTGCTGCGATGTATTTAGACTTGGTATTAGAAATGATGAGGTGTATCAGGAATGTACATATACCATAAAAAAGATGTCCACCTTTACCTAGAACCACCGATGCATTTCAGCCACGCCAAGGTTTGTCAAGGCACAGTGAATGTGGTCATATGGTCATGTTAATCTACCTAAGTTCTGGAATACACACGTTATGCAAAAAATATGTTCCATGTTACAATTAAAAGGGATGGGTGTCGTAATACAAAACAGTAACTAAAAGCATCAAATAAAAACATCAAAGTTTATCAGACTGTTTGCTGGTCAATGCACTAGGGGGTGATTCTGGTTTGCTTGGTAAGCTGTGAAGCACCAGAAGTGCTGGTCGCCACCCCACCGAATACCCACCCCCTGCCGCCACCGATTCTCCTCGGTACCATGTAACAGAGACACATCCCTCGCACGCCTCTGCTGCAGGAAAAATTATTAGATGGTCACCAACCATCCTAAAATTTCTCCTGGCTTCCCAAATAAAAGTCAGTCTGAATTGGCTTTTATTTGCGTGTGCCGGCCCGAAGATGTGGAGGGCAGCTGATGTTCTGTGACATCAGTTGCCTGCCCCCTGGCAGGCATCGGCCTGCCCGGGTAGCCATGGAAACGCACAGTGTTTTCATAGGGACACCCATAAAACATTGAGTGTTCCCATGAGTGACCCCCGTCCCTGCCGCCATCCACCCCTATGTATGCGAATGGCTCAGTGACTATGCAAGGAGGCCTTCACATGTTCATAAAATGCGCATTCCGAAATCGATCGGAACGGGGCCGAACTCACAGGATTGCGAGTCAATCAAAATCACCCCCTAAATTCTTATAGCGACCCTATAAGAATGTAGGGGTTGCAGAACATCAGTAGGAGTCCAGGGCATGAGCTGAAGTGCGAAACAGAGGCAGGAAACACTTCCTCCAACACCAGGAACAGACAAACAATGATCAGCCCTGAGTGCTGGCATCAGACAAAGTAGGCAGCTCACAGGTGTCCTGATTATCGCAATCACCAGGCACCTCGTTCCCCAGAGTCTAGAGTCAGAACAGCAAGTCCAAATGTGCCTAATGACCCCTAGTGGTGGTACAAGAACAGACAGACATACAACATTTATAATGAGTGACATTTCTTAAAATGTGCAGATATGCAATAATTCCTTTCTCCATTTTTTAAAATATATCTTAAGTTTTCTCCCAACAGCCTGTTCATTTTCCCTGTGATTTGTTTCATGCATTTGCATTGTATCAAATATATAATATATTTACTGTTACATGAAGTACTATTTTTCTGGAAAAATAGGTCCAGGAGCTCCAGGTCTGGGGGAGGATCAATTAAATAAAAATATATATACTAGAGAGAGGGAGGGAGAGATAGATGTATATATTGTATGTAGAAACAAAGGCACTCACAGGTGACTTTAAAATAAAACTTATCTTATGGAAAGTACATTTTTAGTTCCTGATGATGTCATATTTAATTAGAGGTTCAGGAACTGACTTCCTGCTGGTTCCTACTGAAAAATAGCACTGGTTACATGTCAATAAATTATTCATCTTGGTCCTAGTATTGTTAGAAACTATTTTTTTGAAAAATTCAAATTTTATTTTTCTCTCCATCTTTACTTTTGCAATATCTGTAACCAATACAAAGGTCACACCTATAATATCCCTTGGATTGTATATGATGGAAGTTGACATTTTTGGCGGCTTTGCACTGTTTACCAATTACTCAAATTTGGATTTTTCCTGAAAGTATACTTTCCTAAGTATAGTCTATGTCCATCTTGAATGGCATCAGCATTGTTCCCCATTTAAGGTCCTGAGTGATTGTGGTCCCCAGGAACTTGAAGGAGTCCACTAGCGACACCACAATGTCAGCAATCGTTAGCAGAGGTATAACAACCGACTTCCTCCTAAAGTCCACTACCATCTCAACCAGGGCCGGACTGGCCATCTGGCACTTCTGGCAAATGCCAGAAGGGCCGATGGCCTTGTGGGCCGATTTTCTCCATTTATATTTCTAACCTGTCAGCGCCACATCCTGGTTTTCAGCCTGCGCTGATCGGCCACTTAATTTGCATAGTTAGGTCATGACGCACCCACGTCATGACGTTATTACACGACCGCAACTGAGCCTTCCGCTCTGAGCGGCTCGGATGGGGGGATCTGCGTGGACAGTGACCGCGATGTTGTGATGCTGCTGCGTCGCATTCAAATCCCCTATCTGCAGGGGCGGGACGCGCTGATCAGCTGGCCGTGCAAAATCTTAACACAGACAGGTCCAGTGGTCGGGTCCTGTGACTGTCATTCCTCCTGTCATGTGCTGTGTGAATGTCCAGTGCCCTGCCTGTCCCTACGCACCTCTCCAAATCTCCGACTGACTGGCTGGCTGTTGCTGCTTCTGCTGCAACTCTACGAACAGAACACACAGGTAACAGAGCCCAATTAACTACTATTGGCTTTGACATTCACTGCTATTACAGTGAATTTATTTTGTTAAAAAGTACCAGTTAGAAAGCTAACGTTTCACTTGATGTGGCATGAGTGTAGATTTTTTAATTATTTTTCTGCTTGTAGGGAACTTTTACATTGTTAGACACTAGTCAGAGTAGACCCTACTGATGGGACTTGTAGTTATGCAGTGCTAAGTCAGGAGGACCCTGAAAAGCATATTAGATATTAAGCACACTACCATGAACCAGGTATTACCCTAAGTAGATGTATCTCAGTGAACGGTTCCAAAGGCACAATGTGTAATGGGCATGCATTACAGTGTGTGCCATGTGTAATGGGCATAACGTATTGTGTCATATTTTGTAATGGAGCCTTATATGTAATGGGCAATACGGTGTGTTCCATAATGTGTATTGGGCATTACGGTGTGTTCCATAATGTGTAATGCCTCCTTTTTCTGATACCACGCCTCCTTTTTCTGATGCCACGCCTCCTTTTCATGAGACCACTCCCCATTTTTGACGCTCAAGGGTCCCGCCTACTTCTGGTGGGCCTGTGTGCTCAAAATGCCAGGGCCTATTTCTAGTCCCAGTCCGGCCCTGATCTCAACAGTTTTGAGTGGGTTGAGCTCAAGAGTGTTGCACCACTTGGTCATCTGGTCCACTTCCCGTCTGTAGGCTGATTCATCCCAATCCTTGATTAGGCCAATGACACTGGTGTCATTGGCAAATTTTATGATCTTTACTGATTGCGCCACTCAGGTGAAGTCATTGGTGTACAGAGAGAAGAGCAGGGGTGAGATAACATTGCCCTGGGGAGCTCCTGTGCTGATAGACTGCACTTGGTTAGAATTTTCCTGCTTTCACCACATATTTCCGGTGTGTCAGGTAGTCCACAATCCAGTAACAGGTAGCATCCGGGACCCCTAGGTGGAGTAATTTAGCAAGGAGAATGCTGTGTTGTGTTGAAGGCCGAGTTGAAATCGACAAAGAGGTGCCGGGTATATCCAGGAGCTGTAGAATATATTGCAGGTCCAGGTTGACTGCATCCTTAACACACTGATTTCATCGATAGGTGAACTGGAGGGAATCTAGCTGGGGGCCGGTCACAGCCTTCAGGTGCCAGGTACCAGTCGCTCAAACATTTTTCTGACCACAGATGTCAGTGCTGTTGGCCTGTAGTCAGTCAGGTTCATGATGGTGGATTTCTTGGGACCGGGACAAGTGTGGAGCTTTAGAGGCAAGAGGGGACCTTACAAAGCTCAAGCAATTTCTTGAAGATCCTGGTGAATAATGGGGCGAGCTGATCTGAACATCACCATCATACACATATAGTAGTTGGAATAATGACACCAAGCTGTAAATATGTGTTATATGTTATACAGGTTGAGTATCCCGTATCCAAATATCCGTTATCCAAATTATTCCATACATTCCAGAAAGTGAAAACATTTTAACAGCACTACTGGGGACATGATATGTAACTGGCACTACTGGGGACATGATATGTAACTGGCACTACTGGGGACATGATATGTAACTGGCACTACTGGGGACATGATATGTAACTGGCACTAAATATGTGATAGAAAATGATTGCTTGGCATTTAAATTCAGGGTACTTGTTTCCTAGCACGGTGCTCTTGATATTGATCGAAGTGCATCTTATCGCATAGCATCGCATGCAAAATAGCGTCATACGATGCATGCGATGCTATGCGATTTTTAATTGTACAAGCACCCTGATGGGTGCTTACAATGTTAAAAATGGTATGCTATTGTATGCGATGGGCGCCATGCTAGGAAACAAGTACCAAATTCAGTATCTGAGATAGTACACAATCTTCACTGTGTTTTGGTTTGAGTGTTGTGTTTGGTCAGTTTGGTTTCGGTGTTGGGTTTATTCTGTTTGGTTTGGGTGTTGCGTTTGGTCTGTTTGGTTTGGGTGTTATGTTTGGCCTGTTTGGCTTGGGTGTTGTGTTTGGTCTGTTTGGTTTGGGTGCTGTATTTTGTCTGTTTGATTTGAATGTTGTATTTTATCTGTTTGGTTTTTGTGTTGTATTCGCTCTGTTCTATTTGGTCTATTTGGTTTAGATGTTGCATTTCATATAATTGACTTGGGTAGTGTACAGTATTTGGTCTGCGTGACTTGCTATTATATTTGGTCTGTTTGGTTTGTACAGTACTTTGGGGCCAATTCAGATCCATTCTTACGGGTCCAAATTCATTCCCGTTATCGATGGTGGGAGGTCTGCGCATGCGCGTACACATATATGCGCATGTGCAGACTACCCGTGCGAATTCCTTTGGTGAGTATCACACTTGACAGGGGGTGACATCAGAAGAAAGCCCAGGGTTTTATGGGCATCCCCATGAAAACACTGGGCAATCCCCTGGGATTGCAGGCGGGCCGATACCTGCTCAGGACGGGCAGCTGACGTCCATCTCTGGCTAAAATATATATCAGTTTTCGCTGACTTCTATTTAAGAATGGGAAAGAAATCATTCAATGGTTTCTTTCCCCTTCGTCCGGATTCGAGGGGGGTGGGGGGGAAGGGCAGACGTGCATCATGGCGGTGCTGATCTGTTTGATAGCCTGCAAGTATTTGGTGGTTTGCTCTAATTTGTCTGGTATTGTGGTTCATACAACTCCTGTTTTATGAAAAATGTCATTATTTAGTATGTTGGTTTCGCAATTTCTGAAATTATCGCTCCAAAAATGGCACTGTCTGTGCTGGAACATAAATACCGCCATCTGTATATTATAGACAAGCTGTCATTTATTTCTCATCTGTTTTAATCAGGTCTCTGACAACCTGCTGTATATAAAACCTATGACAAATATATTCAAATGTAATTAATCAAATCTATTAATAATAGCAAAGAGGTGTAGTTTTATTAACAGTCAATGGATGACTTCTAAAACAGGATGAAATGTAAATAACTATGGCTGTTACTCAGAAGAAGCCAACATATTAACATCTGAAATACGGATGTACAAATACAACATAAGTGTGTTATTACTCTTGTGACTTATACCAGCCTAGGACGTTTTATTTTAAAAAGAAAAGATAATCTGAAATTAATGACGTCACAACTGCGTATGTTGGAATAGCTGGGATTCATGCCTGCAACTTTCCTGGGTGGAATCCTTAGAGAGCGCAATTGTTTATGAATGGTTTTTAAAATGCTATTCCATGTACTGTATGTCCCAGTACAACTATTATAGTTTCCAATATTGATGATGATTATGGTGACGATAGTGTAATTGTTGCTTTTGCTGTCCATTTGTGACACAAGGGACATCAGTTATCGGAATTATCTAAGCTTATCCCGGATGCTTATCTCTAGAATTACAGTACTTGCTAATCTATACTTTCTAGTTATTATTTAGATTAATATTGCCGAAAACAACCCAAACTCATTTTGATTATCTCTGCTTCCATCTGTAAGCGATGCAGTGAAGGTCATTGCTGTTATGCACACAGTGGTTATATACTGTAGTGCTTGGCTTGCTCACCTGTTGATCCCTAAAATAAATAAAAAAAAGTTCTGTCCTGATTTTCTACATTTCATTATTAGATTACATGTTAACACATCATTAACTAAAATGTAAGAAATTAAAAGGAATCGCAGCTGGTGTACTAATGCTTTGAGTAGACCCTACTTTTCAGTAAGAGAGGAAAGAGTCCAATTACCCATTATGCATTATGCATGCACCACAAATGTCACAGAGGTGTACAAAGTAATGGGAAAAAAAATGTATATACAAAAACTGGATCTCCTAGTTCACTCACTGAAGTTTCAAAATGGAACCTGTGATAATTTACACACACGTCCACTTATCACACCCAATGAGTAAGTCCTAGGGAACCATAATCAGGCGCACAGAATATACCACAGTGTTTGTTTATATATTTGAAGATAAGAAAAATTTTTGGAAACAAGTGTGACACCTGCTGCTCTCAAATGGGGAGTTTTCTGCAATCCCCCCAACAAAGTGAAAAGAATTTAGATAAATATCAAAGAATATTTAGAGAGCGCATGTGTGACACTAATACCTTTTGTGTAGCAATTTGTTAAGCTAAACACACCTAATAAGCGCACATGTTATAAATGTGGAAAGGAAAAGATGCATTACTTGCAACTTTTTATTAGACAAAAGTACACAATTTACCTCCTCCTCAAACCGATCAACACACAAAATAACTAGCTTCCTAAACTGCAATTCAACATATATAATTTATCTTATCACTTGTGTATGTGGGTTGCAATATGTTGGCCGTACGACTCGCTCTCTAAATGTAAGATTTTTGGAACATAGGAGGAATGTCCTGAATCAAATCAGGACACATAGTATTTCGAGACACGTGAAGGAGCAACATCAGGGTAATATCGAAGTATTAAAAATACAAGCTATTGAGGGGATCCCTTTTTCAAAGAGGGGAGGAGACCGTTTTTCTACATTGTGTAAAAGAGAGGCCTTCTGGATTTTCGCTTTGGGTTCCCTAACACCATTGGGTTTAAATGAATCTATTGAGCTCAATGGTATAGGGAACTGAATCCATATATATGTTTAATGTTTTGTTGAGACAACATTAAAAATTATATATATAAAAAATAACAAAATTAATAATAATAATAAATAAAAAATAAAAAATAAATGTATATGGAGTTTTGGTTGGGACTTGAACTTGCTGGGCTGGATCTGGTTGTCTATGACCCTATGGGTTGAGCTATGAGAATGTTATAATGAAATCGCTGTGATATTCGCGGTTGAATAATAATAATCGAATTTTGTTACTAAACGTAATTATAGTTATGTCATGAAATATCTATTGTTCTAGTTAGAAACGTCATTCAGATTGCTTTTTTGGTGATAATAAACTGTCTGTATAATTAAATATGGCTAGATGACCAAATGAATGGTCAATAGCAAACACAAGTGGAAAGCACTTTCACATATAGATATATGTTTTATGGATCGGAAGAGTAGCAATAATGTGTGTTCGATAAAAGCCTCTCTCTCTCTTTTTATTTATTTAATGTCTAAAAATTGTTTGTATGAGATTATAAGAGTAGGCTGACAGGTGGATGCGGACGTAACTAAAAGACCGGTATACTCTGTTTATTTTCCTATAACCTAAAGAAAAGGGAGGGAGGAGAGAAAAAATATATATCATGATAGGAATGTATTGACAATTCAATAAATATTATTATAAGGTTATATTTTCTATGAAAAACGACAAATGTGCCGACAGGTTTATATGGGTGTTGAACCTGGGATTCCAGCGCTATAGTTCCTCCACTTCTTGTGCTGAGCTATCTCAGACATAGAAGATGAAGAGCCGCTATTTAATCATTTAATTATATGACCTTCCCTAGTGGGAGAGGTTAATACAAATAGATAACATATATAAAAATATATAAAATGAATGTAAAGAGGTATATATCTGTCGTTGGTCTGTGATGTCCGCATCTATCCTGATGTTTTTCTTAGTAAATCTGTCAAAGGTTGAATATTTTAAGCTAAATCTTGCCATTGCCGCATCATCTAACAGTTTTTTTGTATAAACTGATTGACCACCTAACTAACCAGTAGCGCACATGTGAAACTTAAGTATTTTTAATGAATACCTATCTCTGATTGGACATTCGTCCTATAAAAATGACTCCTAGAGAGAGGGAGGGTATCTTCTGAGGAAACCGGCAGGTTCTAAAGCCGGAGAAACGCGTCAAGAGACCTCCCTGATATCTTCCTAATTGGCATATCGATTGGTGGTGAGCAAGGAGCCCCCACAGCGACAGATCACCGGTATCCCCAACACTTCAAACTGCTAAGTCCGCTGACATTTCTCCGATATACAGCACTGCGGTTAATCATCTGTTCCGTCTGCTGTGAGTAGGTGAACATAGACAGCGGCATCAAGACTGCCTAAACGGGTGTCCGCCCCCAGCCGGGAGTGAGCGGACTACCTACAGACGCAGTGAAAGTGAGCGGGTCTCACACTGCGGTCTGTCTATCTAATCAGCAGCCGCTGTCTTCTCCACACGCTGCTCCCTTACTACACGCAGCGAGACTGTGCCGACATCTACACCGTGAGGCTTGATACGGACTTTATACCACAAGATAAAAGGTATTATACAAATATTCAAGCAGAGCATTTATTCAATTGAATTTACCCTACATATGGTGACCCTAATTATCTGGAATAACTGTCGCTGAATAAAAGGTGCTGATGCACTAATCTTTAACGGAGTTCTGTACAGAGGAAGTTTTCCTAATCAGCTGAATTAAAAATTGAAGGGTGGCCACCCCTTCCCACCACCTGAATGCCTTTTAGATATTGTTATTAATTATTTTACTGTGTTATTATATGCATAATTTTTATGTGAGTTTATAAATAAATCATTATTGGTTTTTACCAATTAAATGCTTCACATGTGCGCTTATTAGGTGTGTTTAGCTTAACAAATTGCTACACAAAAGGTATTAGTGTCACACATGCGCTCTCTAAATATTCTTTGATATTTATCTAAATTCCGTGTACAAAGTAAAACAGATTTGGGTACTTGTGGACTATCATGGCTCCCACGATGGCCATCGCATGGGAAAAAAAAATCGCATTGCATTGCATCGCATGCAATCGCATGCAATTGCATCACATGCGATTGCATGCGATTTGATCGCATGCGATTGCATGCGATTTTTAACAGAAAAGCATCCAAATGCATTGAAATTACTATGAAACATGTTCAATGGCCCCCAAATGTCATTTTTGAGGCTGTACCACCCCCACTATCAACGCGAACCCGAAGCATGGCGAGTGCAGCGAGCCCGCGAGGGGCGGCGGTACGCGTCCTACGACCTTTTAATACCCCCACTATCCACGTCGGCATGGAGTTGAGAATAGAAAGTGTGGCGAGCGCAGCGAGCCACCGAGCCCGAAGCGTGGCGAGCGCAGCTAGCCTCACGAGGGGACACGGATACCTTCACAGGTATATGCGTCCCCTCGCGGGCTTCACAGGTGTCCGCGTCCCCTCGCGGGGCTCGCTGCGCTCGCCACTCCACGCCGACGTGGATAGTGGGGGTATGAAAAGGTTGTAGGACGCGTACCGCCGCCCCTCGCGGGCTTCGGGTTCGCGTTGATAGTGAGGGTGGTACAACCTCAAAAATGAAATTTGGGGGCCATTGAACATGTTTCATAATAATTTCAATGCATTTGGATGCTTTTCTGTAAAAAAGCATGCGATCGCATGCGATCAAATCGCATGCGATTTTGTAAAAAAAAAAAAGTAAAAACGGCAAAAATCGCATGCCACTATATATGGCATGCGATGGCATGCGATGGGAGCCGTGATAATCCACAAGTACCCAGATTTGATATACAAGTAAACAGTTTGAGTGTAACGTACATGGATAAAGTTAAAACCCCAATCAATAGTCATATACAGACAAAATCGGCATTAAGACACACAATCACATGGCATAAGACATAAAAATAATGTCATGTTGAGAACTGCTAGGATGGTCAGCCTTTTGGCTTGGCAGGTTTTTTTTTTAATTATAAGTGTTTTTTTTTAATGAGTGATTAATTATTATGAAAGTTTAGAACTTTTTATAAACTTACATATACCCCTTTAACATCGCTATTCCGGGTCGGACCCAGGATATATATTTGCCACTAAGAGAATAACATTTAAAATATTTGAACATATTTTGTTTTAATTGCATCATAAATTAAGCACAAGCCACATTATGATGAGAAGTAGAATTCATTTTATATTCTCAGTAAGATAGAATAAATGGAAGATCATTTGCATAGTTTAAGTTTTCTGAAATTATGTACTTTAAGTATGCATTAACATTTTATAATAGAATATGAACAGTTCAAACCAAAAAATGTGTATAAAGGGGCCTAGAGATAACAAAACAGTGCAATGACTGAAAAGACTTCTGTTCCCTGTAGTATCTGATTCCTAACAAGCACAGTTATACGTCTAATTATCTTGACCATTTATGGACTTAACAAGTAATTGGAAATCCTAATAACTGTTAATATGGAAAAATGAAAGTTACCTCTATTACACGATTTATATTTCAGATAAAAATAGATTGGAAATGAACCGTATCAATCTTCTCAAACTTCATTCATTTCCAGAATAGTGATTTCTCTTTAATTATAATACAACTACATCTCGGGAGCATGGAGGATAATTAAGTAATGCGTCTTAAGGGGAGAAAAGAAATGAATTTGTAAAGTAATAAATAAAGTGTTATTGGAGTCTGTTGCTAATTGTATTCTGTTACATTTTTTTACTGTATGTGGGACATTGTATGGATTTGTAGAACACAATACATTACTTGATCTACAGTATTTTATTTTTACTTCTTTTTGAATTAAAATATAAATTTTTTTGTTCATAGTTAAAATTTCTGACATGTACATAAAAAAAGTTTTATAATACAGGTATTCCTTCTCCAAACTGCTCGGGACCAGAAGAATTTTGGATATTGGATTATTCCGTATTTCAGAATATTTTTATATTTCAGTGAGATATCTTGAGGTATCTTGCATTTTGTTGTATAAACACATCAAACACATTTATTTGTGCACATAACAAGGTTTCAGCACATGAAACAAAGTTGTGTACTATCTCAGATACTGAATTTGAATGCTTACCAATTTTCTTTCACATATGTAGTGCCAGTTACATAACATGTCCTCAGTAGTGCTGGTACAGATGTCCATAGTAGTGCCAGTTACATATCATGTCCTCAGTAGTGCTGTTACAGATGTCCCCAGTAGTGCTGTTACATATCATATCCCCAGTAGTGCTGATACAGATGACCCCAGTAGTGCCAGTTACATATCATGTCCTCAGTAGTGCTGTTACAGATGTCCCCAGTAGTGCTGTTACATATCATGTCCCCAGTAGTGCTGGTACAGATGTCCCCAGTAGTGCCAGTTACATATCATGTCCTCAGTAGTGCTGTTACAGATGTCCCCAGTAGTGTCAGTTACATATCATGTCCTCAGTAGTGCTGTTACAGATGTCCCCAGTAGTGCTGTTACATATCATATCCCCAGTAGTGCTGATACAGATGACCCCAGTAGTGCCAGTTACATATCATGTCCTCAGTAGTGCTGTTACAGATGTCCCCAGTAGTGCTGTTACATATCATGCCCCCAGTAGTGCTGTTACAGATGTTCCCAGTAGTGCTGTTACATATCATGTCCCCAGTAGTGCTGGTACAGATGTCCCCAGTAGTGCCAGTTACATATCATGTCCCCAGTAGTGCTGTTACAGATGTCCCCAGTAGTGCCAGTTACATATCATGTCCCCAGAAGTGCTGTTACATATCATGTCCCCAGTAGTGCCAGTTACATATCATGTCCCCAGTAGTGCTGTTACAGATGTCCCCAGTAGTGCCAGTTACATATCATGTCCCCAGAAGTGCTGTTACATATCATGTCCCCAGTAGTGCCAGTTACATATCATGTCCCCAGTAGTGCTGTTACAGATGTCCCCAGTAGTGCCAGTTACATATCATGTCCCCAGTAGTGCTGTTACAGATGTTCCCAGTAGTGCTGTTACATATCATGTCCCCAGTAGTGCTGGTACAGATGTCCCCAGTAGTGCCAGTTACATATCATGTCCCCAGTAGTGCTGTTACAGATGTCCCCAGTAGTGCCAGTTACATATCATGTCCCCAGAAGTGCTGTTACATATCATGTCCCCAGTAGTGCCAGTTACATATCATGTCCCCAGTAGTGCTGGTACAGATGTCCCCAGTAGTGCCAGTTACATATCATGTCCCCAGTAGTGCTGTTACAGATGTCCCCAGTAGTGCCAGTTACATATCATGTCCCCAGAAGTGCTGTTACATATCATGTCCCCAGTAGTGCCAGTTACATATCATGTCCCCAGTAGTGCTGTTACAGATGTCCCTAGTAGTGCCAGTTACATATCATGTCCCCAGTAGTGCTGTTACATATCATGTCCCCAGTAGTGCTGGTACAGATGTCCCCAATAGGTATTTAGCAAGATTTTTTCCCCCTCACTTTCTGGAATGTATGGTTTTCGGAATAATTTGGATATTATATATTTGGATAAGGGATACTCAACCTGTATAGTGTTCTAATAAGGCACTGTGTAAACTGGGTATGTTGTAATTAGTACATTATTTATCTATTAAAACATAACTATGTGGATCCATAAATGCAGTAATAGTAATATTAAAAATGTTTGCACACCTTTTTTATGGCCTTTTTGCAGTATTTGGAAATTGTTCTTTACAGGAAACTACAGGATTTAGAGGTGGACGAAATCTTAATAAATGTGCAGTTGACTGATTTTTTGCCATTGCGTGAAAACTTTATTTTCTTTTTTTTTTTACTAAGATGGGCAACCAATCAGAATCTATCTATTATCTTCTAGAAGTTGCTAAATAAATAAGAAGTAGATTCTGGTTGGTGGCTCATAGCAACATCCCATCATCAAGACAACTCCCCTCTTAGTAAATAACCCCATGTAATCGCTTGCAATAGAACTGGTGGAGCACAACCATGGTTTTTCATTGGAGGCGGCCTGAAGTGTTAATTAAAAAGGCTATTATATGTGTGAGTTATGAGAGTGTCATAAGCTGTTTAGTGAACATGGCTGTATTCCTAAATACAGATCCACAGCAATTAAGGCTTTGCTTTAGCTAAGACTAAATATAGCATAAATGGCACTATAATGGAAACTACTGAGGAAGAGAGGGATCTAGGTGTCACTATTTCAGGGGACTTTAAAGCAGGTAGGCAATGTAACAAAGCAATGAAGAAGGCAAGTCAGATGCTTGTTTGCATAGGGAGAGGTATCAGCAGTAGAAAGAAAGAAGTGATAATGCCACTGTATAGGTCATTGGTACGACCTCATCTAGAGTATTGTGTTCAGTTCTGGAGGCCATATCTCCAGAAGGAAATAAATACATTTAAGACTGTACAAAGAAGGGCAACTAAAATGGTGCATGGCCTACATCACAAAACATACAAGGAAAGACTAAAATATCTTAATATGTATACTTTAGAGCAGAGAAGGGAAAGGGGGGACACAGTGGCAAAAGTTCGTCCATGTTGCCCGGAGGCAAGATAAAAGTTGGTGCCCCCCTAGATAGATAGCTAGAGAAAGGGAGAATAAGAGATGGGGGGGGGGGGAGCGATAGAAAAAGAGAGAAACAAGCATGTCAGAGAGAAAGCATGTCAGAGAGAGGGATGAGGTGAGAGTGGGAACAGACAGAAAGAGGGGTGAGGTGAGAGGGGGATCGGGCAGAGAGGGATGAGGTGAGAGGGGGTCAGGCAGATAGAGATGGGTAAGAGTGGGATCAGGCAGAGAGAGGGATGAGGTGAGAGGGGGGTGAGGCAGAGAGAGAGGGATGAGGTGACAGGGGGATCAGGCAAAGAGAGGGATGAGGTCAGAGTGGGATCAGGCAGGGAGAGGGATGAGGTGAGAGGAGGGTGAGGCAGAGAGAGGGATGAGGTGACAGGGGGATCAGGCAGAGAGAGGGATGAGGTCAGAGTGGGATCAGGCAGAGAGAGGGATGAGGTGAGAGGGGGATAAGGCAGAGAGAGGGATGAGGTGAGAGGGGGATAAGGCAGAGAGAGGGATGGGGTGACAGTGGATCAGGCAGAGAGAGTGATGATATGACGGGGGTTAGGCAGATAGAGATGGGTAAAAGTGGGATCAGGCAGAAAGAGGGATGAGGTGAGAGAGGGATCAGGCAGAAAGAGGGATGAGGTGAGAGGGGGATCAGGCAGAAAGAGGGATGAGGTGAGAGGGGGATAAGGCAGAGAGAGGGATGAGATGAGAGGGGGATAAGGCAGAGAGGGATGAGATGAGAGGGGGATAAGGCAGAGAGAGGTATGAGATGAGAAAGGGTAAGGCAGATAGAGATGGGTAAGAGTAGGATCAGGCAGAAAGAGGGATGAGGTGAGAGAGGGGTCAGGCAGAGAGATTGGGGGGTCAGGCAGAGATAGATAAATAAGAGAGTGGTAAAAATCAGCCTGGTGCTGCTAAAGCCTGGATGCAGGCATTTAGAGCTAGAGTGGGAGGTGGACTGCTGCACCGATGCTGCATGAGCCCCACGGTGCTGCTCCCTTCTGGGCCACACACAAAAAGAGGGGCCACCTGGGTGTGAGGTGACTGGGAGGGGGAGGGATGAGGGGGTGACAGGTACCTTCTAGCCCGATGTCCTTGGGCTCGCTGAGCTGCTGCTCCCCGGGCTTCTCCTGAGTCCGGATGGTGGTTCATGTTCCGTGGTTCAGCCTTGATCAGTCCTGTGGGTCTGGCTGAGTGGGAGGGAGGCCTCTGCAGGGCCTGTGTAACAGCTGCAGTCTGGTCCTTTCCTGCAGGCTGTCGGAGTTGAGCTGCTGGGGAGGGACCGGAGGGGGCTGGCGGAGGCGATATTTGCAGTTTGGACGCGCCAGTCGGGGGAAAGAGCGGTGGGGATGCTGGGGCTGGGACTGGCTGCTTCAGGATGCCGGGAGCTTGTATGCAGTGCTCCCTGAGTGGCACCCGTACACATGGCTGCTGACTGTCTCCTGCTGCTGCGGCCTGCCCGACTCCCGGCTCCTCGTCACTGTGCTGGCTGGCTCTCATTTACTCAGTGAGTACAGCGGCGGCCAACCAAGTGACAGGGAGGACTGAGGGGGGGGCATCGCCGCTGGAGGGGGCATCGCTGCCGCATGCATTAGGGTACTGCCGGGCAGCACCTCAAATGAGTGGAACACCAGGGGCAATGGAGTCAGTGCCCCCTTTGAGGCTGGCGCCCGGCGGCAGATGACTCCATTGCCTCCGGGAGTTCCGCCACTGGGGGGACATGATAGAAACTTTCAAATATATCCAGGGTTTTAACAAGGTACAGGTGGGAGACATTCTTCACAGGAAGAGGAGCAACAGAACACGAGGACATGCACTGAAACTAGAGGGAGGAAGATTCAGGGGAAATGTGAGGAAGAATTACTTCACAGAAAGAGTAGTAGATAAGTGAAATAGCCTACCAACCGAGGTGGTAGATGCAAATACAGTAGTACAATTTAAACATGCTTGGGATAAGCATATTGATATCCTTACAAAAAAATAACTATCAAATATGGTTTGAGGTAACATGTTTAAAAAAGGGGCAGACTAGATGGGCCAAGTGGTTCTTATCTGCCGTCAAATTCTATGTTTCTATGTTAAAGGATATTCGGTACTTATGTATTATCACGGCGCTGGTGCACAATAGCCGGCGATTAAACTACACAAATAGCGCTTACACTACGCTGGAGGGACACTACGCTGAATAGGACAGTATGTAAATGACTTAACGGGCGACGTGAACTGCCGCCGCCATGCTGAAGGGACACTTTGCTGAATAGGACAGTATGTAACAGAGAAAGAAACCAAGTGATTGGGTGCGCACGATACACAATGCAGCTTATAAACAGTTTAAGGTGACATTCAATGACCACCTGGTATAGATTATGTGCAAAATAGGAGATAAAACTGATCAATTAGCGCTTGTGTAGTTCTCATATAACATAGTCACTGTGTTCTAAAAAAGACACACAAGAGAGTCATAGATTGTCACCAATGGTATTCCACAATGGGTGGGATTTCACAAAGATTTAGGATCCTCCAATGGTAACGTCCTCCCAATTAGGATATGAAATGACACAGAAGAAAATAATAGTGCATAACTTTTTAAAACATAAAGTTTAATAGGGATGTGCACTTACAATTTGTAGGGATAATTAAAACTTCAATAAAACGCTCAAAGCGGGACTGGAGTGCCAAGGAAACAATCCAAGAGACAGGATACCACCAGGTCCGGTAGCTGGGGTGAGCTGGGTTCTCGAATGTCAGCACAAAAAGTCCTTAGATAAGTTAGGCAACAAACGCCAAATGCATTTCGGACACTAGGTCCTTCCTCAGTAGCGTGTTAACTAACAGTATGTGAATTCCTTATATACAGGAGATGGTAAGGGTCAAAACTCATAGTGGCCAATCATTATTTTAGAAATGGCCGTGCGTTCCACCTGTTTATAGGAAGCGCATGATGCGTGTCATCACACGTATTTCTACGTGCTATCCACATTGTTGTAGTGAGGGATGGCCGTGTGTCCCACCTCTAGATGCGGCGCGCGTCACAATTAGGGCAGTGCGCATCATCCAATCAAGGTGGAGCGCATCCCAGGTGACGTGGGCGCCGAGTGGCAACACTTCCGCCCCTCAGATAATGAAACATGGCTGTGCGTTTCACCTCAAGATTCGGATGCGCTCCAACTACGCTTCAGCACAAGAGGATACACACTATAGATATAAAATCATATAAGAATCTGGTATTAAAAAAAGGATAAATATACTTGTAAAAAAAGGGTGTCATTTCATAAGATAAATACATTATAAAACATTGGAGAGATGGTCAGGTACTGATAAAATACATAGCAGCAATAGTATATAGCAGCACTGATGAATGCAATATAATTTATAGCAGCACTAAAAGATATAAAAATATATAAATATATATACACAAAAGCATTGATTAAAATATGGATGAAAAAAGTTTAGCAGCGATTAAGAGAGATTTATAGCAGCATAGTTAATACATTCAAAATTAGGACAGAAAGTGCTTCAGTTCGAATTCTGCGTTCAACCCCTCGGGGACAAGGGTGTTTAAACGATAGATCCACCTCATTTCTGTCTGTGCTAGTCTCTTATCCAGATCTCTTGTGCGCCAACGTGGGGTAATTAACTGAATTCCCCAAAAATTTATAATACAACACTCATCAGATTTATGTTCTTTTTTAAAATGCTCTGATAGGGTATGTGTTATCAATCCCTTACGGATGTTGTAGACGTGTTCTGCAAGTCTGACTTTTAATTGGCGACTAATCCTACCAACATAAAAAAGGTGACATGAACACTCTATTAAATAAATAATATTTTTAGAATGGCAGGTGATGAATTCGTTAATCTTAAATTTTTTATTTTTTACTTCAAATTCAGTCATCTTGCGATGGACACTTTTAACAGATCTACACATCAAGCATTCACCACAGCGATGAAATCCCTTAGTCCTGATACTTTGTCTGGGACCGACATCGAGGGTACTCTTAACCAAATGGGTTTTAAGCGAGGGAGCCCTTCTATAAATAAAGATCGGTTTGTCCGGAATTATATTCCCCAGAATGGGGTCCTGTCTGATCATATGCCAGTTTTTTTTTAAAAACTGTTTCAATTTTAGAGTGGAATTGGTTAAATTGTGAAATGAAGGCCAATTGGAATTTATCATCTGTAGTCTCTTTGGGTAATTTTTCTCTCAAAAGGTCACTTCTTTCTACATTTTCAATTTTATTTTTTGCAATATTTAAAACATCGGAAATGTAACCTTTTGCCACTAATCTTTCGGAGACTTCTTCTATTTGTTCTTTGCATACCTCTATATTTGAACAATTCCTTTTTATACGGGTATATTGGCCATATGGGATTCCTTTTAACCAATTAGTATGATGTTCGCTAGTTGTCTCGATGTACCCATTAGAGTCCGTGGGTTTCCTAAAGGTTTTGGTATTGACCTTACCATTTTCAATATAAATTGTAAGGTCTAAAAACGATATTTCCACTGGACTCGTACTAAAAGTCAAATTAATAGAGAAATCATTGGAATTAAGAGCATTACACAAAGTTAAAAGACTCTCCTGACCATCTCTCCATACAAAGAAAATATCATCAATAAAACGCTGCCAGAGCACCAGGCCCGCCCCCAGGACGCCCCCCTGCCATATCCTAAGATGTTCCCAATAGGACATAAACAGGTTGGCATAACTGGGGGCGAATCTGGTGCCCATAGCAGTCCCAACACACTGCAGATAAAAACTTCCATCATGATAAAAATAATTGTTAGAAAGGATAAAATCAATCCCCTCCAAGATGAAGTTTTTTAAATCTGTGTTTAATGTGGACAGATTTAAAAAGAAGGAGACAGCTTGTAGGCCTTGTTGTTTTTGAATGATGGTATATAGGGTGCTTACATCGGCACTACAAAGAATGTCCCCTTCTTGCCACTCATATTCGTTGAGATTACGGAGTAAGTTACCCGTGTCCTTAAGATAAGCATTGGTTTTAGATACAAGTGGCTGTAAATAATAGTCCACAAAGGCCGAGAGGTTACTGGTGAGGCTATTACACCCTGATACAATAGGCCTCCCTGGAGGATTAATAGCATCTTTGTGGACCTTGGGGAGTATACATAAGGATGGTACGGATGGTTCCTTTATATTTAAAAATTCAAACTCCTTTTTGGAGATGACATTTTTTGCAAGCGCTTGTGTGGTTAATTCCAACAAAGCCTTACTTATTCGCATCGTCGGGTCACCTTTTAATTTTTTGTATGTATTATCTTTGGTGAGTTGTCTGCTTATCTCTTCCATATATAATTCTTTTTTCATGACAACAACACCACCACCCTTGTCGGCAGGTTTTATGATTACCGACTTGTCTTCCTTAAGGGCTTCCAAGGCTTCAAATTCTTTTTTAGTCAAATTACATTTTTTGCTATACTTGGAATCACCTCTGTTTAAAATTTTATTAATTTCATCCGTAACCACCTTGTTAAAACAATCCAAAAAACTCCCCCTGCAGTGTGTTGGGTAAAACGTGGAAACAGGTTTAAAAGGTGTTAAAACATTAGAGGGGGGCACGGTATCAACAGTATCTCTTGATTCAAAAAAACGTTTAATAGTCAACTTCCGAATAAATTTCTGGATGTCCAGGAATAAATCAAAACTATTGGGTTTGAAAGAGGGTGCATATTTCAAACCCTTCTGGAGGATTTCAATTTCTGTGTTTGTAAGTTCGCGACCAGATAAATTAAAGATTTTACCTTCGTTAATATTCCCACTTTCCTTCAAAGCAGTGGTTATGTTACAGATATTCTGTTTCTTCCTTTTTTCTTTTTACTATTCAATTTTATTGCTCCACCTCTTTTACCTCTTTTAGTAATTTTATGAGGATGTGTGTTAACTACCTTCTCCAATGTTTCTGGCGGTCCCTCTCTAAAAAAGGGGTTGTCTCAGCATTGGGTTGTTCTTCATATCTCTCAAGGGTTGAGTATCGATTATTAACTTCAAGGTTAAAATCATCTCTAACATTTTCCCTTCTGCGATATGTACGTTTAGGTGTTTCCCAGATGTTATAATTTTTAAAAGGTCTGTTTTTATGCCAATTATTAGTTTGTCTATAATCTCGTTTGTTGGTGGGGTACTGTTTATGGTAGTTAATGTTGTTTCCTTCCCAGACTGGTATCTGCATCCTATCCTCTGTCTGTAAATTAAACAATTTTTTCCTCCATGTCGGTGCTTTTCTAAAATTTTTATTATGAGGAGTAAATGTTTTTCTACCTGGAGGGGCTTTTCTAAAATCTGCAGTAGGTAGTCTGGGAACCTTAGTAGGTAGTAGGTAGTCTGGGAACCTGGAGGGGCTTTTCTAAAATCTGCAGTAGGTAGTCTGGGAACCTTAGGAATTTTTTTCCTTTTCTTTCACGGAGTTCTCTAGTATTTTTCCCTATTTTATCTAATAAGGACTCCTCGTACATACCAAAGTCCTCTATCTCTTTAAAAGGTTTAACGGACTCCTGTAAAACCCCAATCTCTTCATTAAGAAGTTTTAGGGATTCAGTTCTTTCCTTAATAATGAGATCAATAAGGGAAAATGAACATGTGTCTAAAATGTTATTCCAATCTTTAATAAAGGATTCATCTGATGAGTTGAAAGAGGGTGGCTTAGATATTTTTAACCCTTTCGGGACAATTTTAGAGGCTAGGTAGTGTTCCAATGTAACTACCTCCCACCACAGTTTATTCTCTTTCAACATTACTGCTTCTAATTTGAAAAAAACAGATCCTAGGTTTTCATCACTTATGTTGATGTTCTCATCTTGTGATGAGAATGTATTTTTCACAAGTTGATTTCTGATGTCCCGGAATGAGAACATATCTGCAGCACTTATCACAAGGTAAATTGAATGAGAGATAATGTGTAACAGAGAAAGACACCAAGTGATTGGGTGCGCACGATACACAATGCAGCTTATAAACAGTTTAAGGTGACATTCAATGACCACCTGGTATAGATTATGTGCAAAATAGGAGATAAAACTGATCAATTAGCGCTTGTGTAGTTCTCATATAACATAGTCACTGTGTTCTAAAAAAGACACACAAGAGAGTCATAGATTGTCACCAATGGTATTCCACAATGGGTGGGATTTCACAAAGATTTAGGATCCTCCAATGGTAACGTCCTCCCAATTAGGATATGAAATGACACAGAAGAAAATAATAGTGCATAACTTTTTAAAACATAAAGTTTAATAGGGATGTGCACTTACAATTTGTAGGGATAATTAAAACTTCAATAAAACGCTCAAAGCGGGACTGGAGTGCCAAGGAAACAATCCAAGAGACAGGATACCACCAGGTCCGGAAGCTGGGGTGAGCTGGGTTCTCGAATGTCAGCACAAAAAGTCCTTAGATAAGTTAGGCAACAAACGCCAAATGCATTTCGGACACTAGGTCCTTCCTCAGTAGCGTGTTAACTAACAGTATGTGACTTCCTTATATACAGGAGATGGTAAGGGTCAAAACTCATAGTGGCCAATCATTATTTTAGAAATGGCCGTGCGTTCCACCTGTTTATAGGAAGCGCATGATGCGTGTCATCACACGTATTTCTACGTGCTATCCACATTGTTGTAGTGAGGGATGGCCGTGTGTCCCACCTCTAGATGCGGCGCGCGTCACAATTAGGGCAGTGCGCATCATCCAATCAAGGTGGAGCGCATCCCAGGTGACGTGGGCGCTGAGTGGCAACACTTCCGCCCCTCAGATAATGAAACATGGCTGTGCGTTTCACCTCAAGATTCGGATGCGCTCCAACTACGCTCCAGCACAAGAGGATACACACTATAGATATAAAATCATATAAGAATCTGGTATTAAAAAAAGGATAAATATACTTGTAAAAAAAGGGTGTCATTTCATAAGATAAATACATTATAAAACATTGGAGAGATGGTCAGGTACTGATAAAATACATAGCAGCAATAGTATATAGCAGCACTGATGAATGCAATATAATTTATAGCAGCACTAAGAGATATCAAAATATATAAATATAAAAAATTTAAGATTAACGAATTCATCACCTGCCATTCTAAAAATATTATTTATTTAATAGAGTGTTCATGTCACCTTTTTTATGTTGGTAGGACTAGTCGCCAATTAAAAGTCAGACTTGCAGAACACGTCTACAACATCCGTAAGGGATTGATAACACATACCCTATCAGAGCATTTTAAAAAAGAACATAAATCTGATGAGTGTTGTATTATAAATTTTTGGGGAATTCAGTTAATTACCCCACGTTGGCGCACAAGAGATCTGGATAAGAGACTAGCACAGACAGAAATGAGGTGGATCTATCGTTTAAACACCCTTGTCCCCGAGGGGTTGAACGCAGAATTCGAACTGAAGCACTTTCTGTCCTAATTTTGAATGTATTAACTATGCTGCTATAAATCTCTCTTAATCGCTGCTAAACTTTTTTCATCCATATTTTAATCAATGCTTTTGTATTTATATATTTTGATATCTCTTAGTGCTGCTATAAATTATATTGCATTCATCAGTGCTGCTATATACTATTGCTGCTATGTATTTTATCAGTACCTGACCATCTCTCCAATGTTTTATAATGTATTTATCTTATGAAATGACACCCTTTTTTTACAAGTATATTTATCCTTTTTTTAATACCAGATTCTTATATGATTTTATATCTATAGTGTGTATCCTCTTGTGCTGGAGCGTAGTTGGAGCGCATCCGAATCTTGAGGTGAAACGCACAGCCATGTTTCATTATCTGAGGGGCGGAAGTGTTGCCACTCGGCGCCCACGTCACCTGGGATGCGCTCCACCTTGATTGGATGATGCGCACTGCCCTAATTGTGACGCGCGCCGCATCTAGAGGTGGGACACACGGCCATCCCTCACTACAACAATGTGGATAGCACGTAGAAATACGTGTGATGACACGCATCATGCGCTTCCTATAAACAGGTGGAACGCACGGCCATTTCTAAAATAATGATTGGCCACTATGAGTTTTGACCCTTACCATCTCCTGTATATAAGGAAGTCACATACTGTTAGTTAACACGCTACTGAGGAAGGACCTAGTGTCCGAAATGCATTTGGCGTTTGTTGCCTAACTTATCTAAGGACTTTTTGTGCTGACATTCGAGAACCCAGCTCACCCCAGCTTCCGGACCTGGTGGTATCCTGTCTCTTGGATTGTTTCCTTGGCACTCCAGTCCCGCTTTGAGCGTTTTATTGAAGTTTTAATTATCCCTACAAATTGTAAGTGCACATCCCTATTAAACTTTATGTTTTAAAAAGTTATGCACTATTATTTTCTTCTGTGTCATTTCATATCCTAATTGGGAGGACGTTACCATTGGAGGATCCTAAATCTTTGTGAAATCCCACCCATTGTGGAATACCATTGGTGACAATCTATGACTCTCTTGTGTGTCTTTTTTAGAACACAGTGACTATGTTATATGAGAACTACACAAGCGCTAATTGATCAGTTTTATCTCCTATTTTGCACATAATCTATACCAGGTGGTCATTGAATGTCACCTTAAACTGTTTATAAGCTGCATTGTGTATCGTGCGCACCCAATCACTTGGTTTCTTTCTCTGTTACACATTATCTCTCATTCAATTTACCTTGTGATAAGTGCTGCAGATATGTTCTCATTCCGGGACATCAGAAATCAACTTGTGAAAAATACATTCTCATCACAAGATGAGAACATCAACATAAGTGATGAAAACCTAGGATCTGTTTTTTTTTCAAATTAGAAGCAGTAATGTTGAAAGAGAATAAACTGTGGTGGGAGGTAGTTACATTGGAACACTACCTAGCCTCTAAAATTGTCCCGAAAGGGTTAAAAATATCTAAGCCACCCTCTTTCAACTCATCAGATGAATCCTTTATTAAAGATTGGAATAACATTTTAGACACATGTTCATTTTCCCTTATTGATCTCATTATTAAGGAAAGAACTAAATCCCTAAAACTTCTTAATGAAGAGATTGGGGTTTTACAGGAGTCCGTTAAACCTTTTAAAGAGATAGAGGACTTTGGTATGTATGAGGAGTCCTTATTAGATAAAATAGGGAAAAATACTAGAGAACTCCGTGAAAGAAAAGGAAAAAAATTCCTAAGGGACTGTAACCCGTTAAAGGAACCAGAGGTTCCCAGACTACCTACTGCAGATTTTAGAAAAGCCCCTCCAGGTAGAAAAACATTTACTCCTCATAATAAAAATTTTAGAAAAGCACCGACATGGAGGAAAAAATTGTTTAATTTACAGACAGAGGATAGGATGCAGATACCAGTCTGGGAAGGAAACAACATTAACTACCATAAACAGTACCCCACCAACAAACGAGATTATAGACAAACTAATAATTGGCATAAAAACAGACCTTTTAAAAATTATAACATCTGGGAAACACCTAAACGTACATATCGCAGAAGGGAAAATGTTAGAGATGATTTTAACCTTGAAGTTAATAATCGATACTCAACCCTTGAGAGATATGAAGAACAACCCAATGCTGAGACAACCCCTTTTTTAGAGAGGGACCGCCAGAAACATTGGAGAAGGTAGTTAACACACATCCTCATAAAATTACTAAAAGAGGTAAAAGAGGTGGAGCAATAAAATTGAATAGTAAAAAGAAAAAAAGGAAGAAACAGAATATCTGTAACATAACCACTGCTTTGAAGGAAAGTGGGAATATTAACGAAGGTAAAATCTTTAATTTATCTGGTCGCGAACTTACAGACACAGAAATTGAAATCCTCCAGAAGGGTTTGAAATTTGCACCCTCTTTCAAACCCAATAATTTTGATTTATTCCTGGACATCCAGAAATTTATTCGGAAGTTGACTATTAAACGGTTTTTTGAATCAAGAGATACTGTTGACACCGTGCCCCCCTCTAATGTTTTAACACCTTTTAAACCTGTTTCCACGTTTTACCCAACACACTGCAGGGGGAGTTTTTTTGGATTGTTTTAACAAGGTGGTTACGGATGAAATTAATAAAATTTTAAACAGAGGTGATTCCAAGTATAGCAAAAAATGTAATTTGACTAAAAAAGAATTTGAAGCCTTGGAAGCCCTTAAGGAAGACAAGTCGGTAATCATAAAACCTGCCGACAAGGGTGGTGGTGTTGTTGTCATGAAAAAAGAATTATATATGGAAGAGATAAGCAGACAACTCACCAAAGATAATACATACAAAAAATTAAAAGGTGACCCGACGATGCGAATAAGTAAGGCTTTGTTGGAATTAACCACACAAGCGCTTGCAAAAAATGTCATCTCCAAAAAGGAGTTTGAATTTTTAAATATAAAGGAACCATCCATACCATCCTGATATATACTCCCCAAGGTCCACAAAGATGCTATTAATCGTCCAGGGAGGCCTATTGTATCAGGGTGTAATAGCCTCACCAGTAACCTCTCGGCCTTTGTGGACTATTATTTACAGCCACTTGTATCTAAAACCAATGCTTATCTTAAGGACACGGGTAACTTACTCCGTAATCTCAACGAATATGAGAGGCAAGAAGGGGACATTCTTTGTAGTGCTGATGTAAGCACCCTATATACCATCATTCAAAAACAACAAGGCCTACAAGCTGTCTCCTTCTTTTTAAATCTGTCCACATTAAACACAGATTTAAAAAACTTCATCTTGGAGGGGATTGATTTTATCCTTTCTAACAATTATTTTTATCATGATGGAAGTTTTTATCTGCAGTGTGTTGGGACTGCTATGGGCACCAGATTCGCCCCCAGTTATGCCAACCTGTTTATGTCCTATTGGGAACATCTTAGGATATGGCAGGGGGGCATCCTGGGGGCGGGCCTGGTGCTCTGGCAGCGTTTTATTGATGATATTTTCTTTGTATGGAGAGATGGTCAGGAGAGTCTTTTAACTTTTTGAAATGCTCTTAATTCCAATGGTTTCTCTATTAATTTGACTTTTAGTACGAGTCCAGTGGAAATATCGTTTTTAGACCTTACAATTTATATTGAAAATGGTAAGGTCAATACCAAAACCTTTAGGAAACCCACGGACTCTAATGGGTACATCGAGACAACTAGCGAACATCATACTAATTGGTTAAAAGGAATCCCATATGGCCAATATACCCGTATAAAAAGGAATTGTTCAAATATAGAGGTATGCAAAGAACAAATAGAAGAAGTCTCCGAAAGATTAGTGGCAAAAGGTTACACTTCCGATGTTTTAAATATTGCAAAAAATAAAATTGAAAATGTAGAAAGAAGTGACCTTTTGAGAGAAAAATTACCCAAAGAGACTACAGATGATAAATTCCAATGGGCCTTCATTTCACAATTTAACCAATTCCACTCTAAAATTGAAACAGTTTTTAAAAAAAACTGGCATATGATCAGACAGGACCCCATTCTGGGGAATATAATTCCGGACAAACCGATCTTTATTTATAGAAGGGCTCCCTCGCTTAAAACCCATTTGGTTAAGAGTACCCTCGATGTCGGTCCCAGACAAAGTATCAGGACTAAGGGATTTCATCGCTGTGGTGAATGCTTGATGTGTAGATCTGTTAAAAGTGTCCATCGCAAGATGACTGAATTTGAAGTAAAAAATAAAAAATTTAAGATTAACGAATTCATCACCTGCCATTCTAAAAATATTATTTATTTAATAGAGTGTTCATGTCACCTTTTTTATGTTGGTAGGACTAGTCGCCAATTAAAAGTCAGACTTGCAGAACACGTCTACAACATCCGTAAGGGATTGATAACACATACCCTATCAGAGCATTTTAAAAAAGAACATAAATCTGAGGAGTGTTGTATTATAAATTTTTGGGGAATTCAGTTAATTACCCCACGTTGGCGCACAAGAGATCTGGATAAGAGACTAGCACAGACAGAAATGAGGTGGATCTATCGTTTAAACACCCTTGTCCCCAAGGGGTTGAACGCAGAATTCGAACTGAAGCACTTTCTGTCCTAATTTTGAATGTATTAACTATGCTGCTATAAATCTCTCTTAATCGCTGCTAAACTTTTTTCATCCATATTTTAATCAATGCTTTTGTATTTATATATTTTATATATCTTAGTGCTGCTATAAATTATATTGCATTCATCAGTGCTGCTATATACTATTGCTGCTATGTATTTTATCAGCACCTGACCATCTCTCCAATGTTTTATAATGTATTTATCTTATGAAATGACACCCTTTTTTTACAAGTATATTTATCCTTTTTTTAATACCAGATTCTTATATGATTTTATATCTATAGTGTGTATCCTCTTGTGCTGGAGCGTAGTTGGAGCGCATCCGAATCTTGAGGTGAAACGCACAGCCATGTTTCATTATCTGAGGGGCGGAAGTGTTGCCACTCGGCGCCCACGTCACCTGGGATGCGCTCCACCTTGATTGGATGATGCGCACTGCCCTAATTGTGACGCGCGCCGCATCTAGAGGTGGGACACACGGCCATCCCTCACTACAACAATGTGGATAGCACGTAGAAATACGTGTGATGACACGCATCATGCGCTTCCTATAAACAGGTGGAACGCACGGCCATTTCTAAAATAATGATTGGCCACTATATGTTTTGACCCTTACCATCTCCTGTATATAAGGAAGTCACATACTGTTAGTTAACACGCTACTGAGGAAGGACCTAGTGTCCGAAATGCATTTGGCGTTTGTTGCCTAACTTATCTAAGGACTTTTTGTGCTGACATTCGAGAACCCAGCTCACCCCAGCTTCCGGACCTGGTGGTATCCTGTCTCTTGGATTGTTTCCTTGGCACTCCAGTCCCGCTTTGAGCGTTTTATTGAAGTTTTAATTATCCCTACAAATTGTAAGTGCACATCCCTATTAAACTTTATGTTTTAAAAAGTTATGCACTATTATTTTCTTCTGTGTCATTTCATATCCTAATTGGGAGGACGTTACCATTGGAGGATCCTAAATCTTTGTAAAATCCCACCCATTGTGGAATACCATTGGTGACAATCTATGACTCTCTTGTGTGTCTTTTTTAGAACACAGTGACTATGTTATATGAGAACTACACAAGCGCTAATTGATCAGTTTTATCTCCTATTTTGTGAATAGGACAGTATGTAAACTACTTAACGTGCACTGTGATAATACACAAATAGCGCTTACACTACGCTGGAGGGACTGCCACCGCTGTGCTGAAGAGACACTACGTTGAATAGGACAGTACGTAAACTACTTAACATGCACTGTAATAATACAGAAATAGCACTTACACTACGCTGGAGGTACTGCCGCTGCCATGCTGAAGAAGCACTACGCTGAATAGGACTGTACATAAACTACGTACTTAACGTGCGCTGTGATAATACACAAATAGCGCTTACACTACACAGGAGGGACTGCCGCCACTGCCGGGCTGAAGGGACACTACGCTGAATAGGACAGTACGTAAACTACTTAACGTGCACTGTGATAATACACAAATAGTGCTTACACTACGCTGGAGGGACTGCCGCTGCCGTGCTGAAGAAACACTACGCTGAATAGGACTGTACGTAAACTACGTACTTAACGTGCGCTGTGATAATACACAAATAGCGCTTACTGTACACTGAAGGGACTGCCGCCGCTGCCGGGCTGAAGGGACACTACGCTGAATAGGACAGTACGTAAACTACTTAACGTGCACTGTGATAATACACAAATAGTGCTTACACTATGCTGGAGGGACTGCCGCTGCCGTGCTGAAGAAACACTACGCTGAATAGGACTGTACGTAAACTACGTACTTAACGTGCGCTGTGATAATACACAAATAGCGCTTACTGTACACTGAAGAGACTGCCGCTGCCGGGCTGAAGGGACACTACGCTGAATAGGACAGTACGTAAACTACTTAACGTGCGCCGTGATAATACACAAGTACCTGATATTCAGATGGAGACACTGAGCAGGGTGTCCCAGCAGTGGTGGCACCAGGGTAGGGCCTATTATGAGAAGTGGAGGAGGTGAGTCCAATGCCATATAGGCATGTAGAACTCATACACTATTTGATACCTGATGGCCAACCATGTGGCAGCTGGTGTTTGTCTGGCGATCATCATTCTGTCATGATGGGCCTATCTTTATGTAGATTATGTTGGCCTGGAGCTACAGCTCCATCTGCCCCATTGTTAATCTGGCCCTGCACTAGGGACAGTAACACCTGTTGCAGCTAAGGAATCCTCTGGTTCTGCCAGCAGACATCAAAGGGATTTGGCTTCATGGCAAGGGACATGGCCTGATGGGAGCCCCAATGGCATCACTAGGGGCATGGTTTAGCAGGGGTAGCTCCTGATAATCTCATTTGCACACCTCCAGAGACTTTTACAGTACTACTACTAGCTTTTTATCAGTGATGCGAGCCTGGTACTGCAGGACAATGTCACACTGTCCATATTTGGTGTCAACCCTTGGCATAGGGCCCCCACCACTGCAACTCTGCAACTCTCTTTTGAGCCCACTGCTCCACAGTGATCATACTCTCCATTGCATGCTGATGCACAAGGTGAAGCTGACATTTGTTTATTGTTCCCACATGTCCAACAATGGTCAATATTGCCGATGCAGTAGCATTCACCTCTGAATCAGGCCCAATGACTATAGATATAATTTAGGATATTTTGTAAATGGTCTGGTGAAATGGAATAGATAGGGATTAACTATCTCACTAAACTCTCTTTTCAGTGGTGTAACAATAGATGATAAAGCTATTAACTTTGCATTTCATCATGATTGCCCCACTCCAGCACTGTCATGCACCAATCATTCCCAAACCTTCAACTTCAACCCCCTTTTATAGAAGCTCTCCTGTATTACACCATTAAAAAATATAGGGAGATTGGGTTTTGGATTCTGCACAAGTTAAGGCCCACCATAAGTAAGTTAGGTCAAGTGTGGCCAATCCACCTTGTGGTGGGATTCGGCCTGGGTAGCCTAATACCAACTATCCTATTAATGTAGTGTGGAAAAATAATTTAAAGTTGGTGGTGCTCCCCTGAGTCCAGTACGACCCTAGAAAAACAAAGTGAAAAGAGAACTCTTTTTATTTTACCATTAAAAAATAGGAAAGTACGGGCCACAGGTACACTAAAGCCCTATAGTCATGGTATGCGTGACCAAGAAAACCTAGAACAATGGGATTTTAACCATTTGTCACCTGAAGCTTTGCATGGAGTAGCTGGATGTCCAAGATATGGATGTCCAGAATGATGTGGTACAAGAGTAAGGCATCTATATGGTGTCTGGTGATGAACAGTTGTAAGAGTTGGTTGGATGGTGCTAGTAGTCCAGTGGCGGAAATTGTGGGTGGTGAGCCCAGGTGCAAAACTATCATTTGGGCCCCCCTTCTCCACCCCAACCCAAGTTTGCGATATGCAACATGGCAGTGGGTGACACGGAGAGGCATAGTGTGGATAACAGGGGGAGACAGAGTGTGAAAAGGAAAAATATTCGGTGATAGGGAGAAGGTTACATGGGCAGCAGTGGGCCCCTTTGTCTTCAGGGACCCCGATGCTTTGCACCTGCTACACCAATGGTAGTTCCTTCTCTTGATGTAGTATAATAATAAAAGCACCATGACTTGCATGGGTATATAGTTGATGACCTACCAATGTAACTAGTAGACACTATACTGGGTCATGTTGAGAAAAAATGCTGATTTAGATTACTCTCTCTTCCCAAATACTATCTATCCATCTCCCCTCTCTCCCTCGCCCTCTCTCCTCTCTCCCTCTCTCTCTCTCTCTCTCTCTCTCTCTAACTCTCTCTTATTTGGGCAGATGTATTAAGCCTGGACAAGAGATAAACTGGAAATAAGGTAAAAGGAGATAAAGCAGCAGCCAATTAACTCCCAACTGTCATTTTCAAACACAGTTCATTGGCTGGCGCTTTATTTCCTTTTACCTTATCTCCACTTTGTCTCCAGTTTATCTCTTCTCCAGGCTTAAAACATCTGCCCCATTGGGCGGGATGTATTAAAATACATCGCCGTCCCTGGCACCGATGTTGATCACATATGTACTAACATAAGCTATCAACATCGCAATGTGGTATACATATATCTGATATATAAACCTATTTCAGTACTTTGCAATTATCATCTATATATATGTCTTCTGTCCTTGAGTCTCTGAAACACTGCCATCTGCTGGCAGAGAGGGAAACTACATCTCTTTCTCACAGATGCACAAACACAAAAGGTAGCAGACGAGCTTTTGAAGCTTTCCTTTTCGAGCTGTCTTACTAGTTATCAATACTTCCTTATAATGCTGTCTACCTCTATAATATGACTGGGCACACGATCACCTCTTTTCTTTTTTGAGAAATTAGCTTCCAGGGAAATAAATATTTTTACTGCATACTTTAAATAACTGTAAACCGTAAAACAATACAGAGCTTAATTTCATACCATTACATTTTATTATAATGGAGATGTGAGTTCCATACATATTATTAAATAGTAAGCACTGATTTTAAGTCTAACGCTAACTGTTTAATGAGTATGTCGGAGAAAGGGATATAGCACAAAAGCGCTGTGAAGAACAATTATTTGAAGCAGACAAATCCCGGGATCTCAGTAACCTTATGCTAAATTGATCTGACTGCTGTGTTAAACAATGCAAGCACATGTTTTAGAATTCTAAGATGGCTCTATGTAAATACTATTATTATGTTTGTACATTGCTGTCAGTAATTATTTTTGTATTTTCTAAAGAGACCTCTTGTAAAGATCAATGGGCTCACTCAAAGTAATGGAACGAGGCACAGGCAATAATGTTCACGGAACTTACCATTTTGGCAGCCGGCGCCAAGAACTAGTGTAAATTTTCTTAAATAAAGTTTCTGTGTCAGTTATTTTGCTGTAATATCCTTTTATATCACTATTTAATTCAGGAGGGAATCCCTGGAGTGTTCTGAAGCTATGTACCAAGAATTAATGAAGCCACTCGAATGACTCCTGGTTAATACTTATCAAAGTAATGACATTAGAATTACGTAAAGGTAAAAATCTACAGTACTGTACCTGTGTCTGTCTGTCATCTATCTATCTATCTATCTATCTATCTATCTATCTATCTATCTATCTATCTAGTGTATACATACATATACTGTATTTGCTGGCGTATAAGACTATTTTTTTCCCCTTAAAAACATGCCTCCAAGTGGGAGGGTCGTCTTATACACCGGGTGCACTTATATAACAAACTCTATATTTTGAGTGGAAATGTTGGGGGGTCGTCTTATACGCCGGCAAATACGGTATGTAGTGGATTGCGAGTAGCCACTGACAAGACAGAAAAAGGTACTTATGTTTTATCTGGACTCCCATGTTAAATGCACCCCATTTTTTCATACCCCTACTATCCAACTAAGCATGGAGTTGATTTTATATAGTGTGGCGAGCGCAGCGAGCCCCGCGAGGGAACACGGTCTCATAAGAAAACCGGGAGCCCAGATATTACATAAGTACCCAGAAAAATACGCTCCTTGCAACAAAAAAGAATATGTAATCTGAGTAAGTCTAGAGTTTCCACTAATCTGCTCAAGAACCAGGCTGGAAGCAGGGACGTGCGGTGAGGTTAGTGTCAGGTGAGGCATGTGCTATTTGGGACAGTGACAATGAGAAAGCGAGGACAGTGACAGTGAGGAGAGTAACAGCAGGGGATGGGGGAGAGTCACAGTGCGGGATTGGGGACAGTGACAGCGAGGAGAGTAACAGCGGGGGATGGGGGAGAGTGACAGTGGGGGATGGGGGAGAGTGACAGCGGGAGTGACAGTGGGGGATGGGGGAGTGACAGTGGAGGATGGGGGGAGTGACAGTGGGGGATGGGGGGAGTGACAGTGGGGAGAGTGATAGCGGGAGAGTGACAGTGGGGGGATGGGGGAGAGTGATAGTGGGGAGAGTGACAGCGGGGATTGGAGGAGAGTGATATCGGGGAGAGTGACCGTGGGGGATGGGGGAGAGTAATAGGGAGAGTGGCAGTGGGGGATGGGGGAGAGTGACAGTGGGGGATATGGAAGAGTGACAGCAGCGGATGGGGGAGAGTGATAGCGGGGAGAGTGACAGTGGGGGATGGGGGAGTGACAGTGGGGACACAGGGCTGAAGTATTACTTACTTTTTAAATCTACCAGCAGCATTGGCAGCGCAGTGACCCAGAGGAGGGGAGTCAGCCAGCCCAGGCTGCAGCGGCACGTGGAGGAAAGCCAGGCCTTCCGGCGGGGTCGGAAGATACAGCCGCTGCACACTGTATATGTTTATACAGCGCTGAGCTGCCGCCCCCCCCCCCTGCTACTGGGGAACTGAAGGAAAAGAGCTGACAGCTCACCCTGCACCTGACCACGGGCAGCTGGACAGGGGGATTTTGGCGCCGGGCTGCGGGCGTCCAAGTCCTGCGACACTACCACCCCCACGATTATCACAGCTGCGGTGGCCGGTAGTGGCAACAGCAGTAGCGGACGGTACTCACTGCCTTTGACCGCTACTCCTGCCAGCGCCGCTGCTGCGGCTGCCCCTACTCCCACTGCTACTCCTGCCCGCCCCCTGATTAAATTTAATTTTACATAACATCAGTGTGAGTGTGTGGGGATACGGGAGCTGACAATACGCAGCTCAGGGGCAGCGGGTACAGGCTGTCGGTGAGTGACAGCCTGCTCCGCTGTCCTATCACATCTGTCTCAGTGACAGGGGCGTGCGTCCCTGTCACTGAGGCAGAGGAGTAGATGCCGCTTCCCCATACATTCTCAATAGGCTTCTCAGCCTATTTCCCCCATGCGGGTTATCCCCGCCCCCCGCTGCCTGACAGTCTTCAATTGTCAGCGGGAGGCACAGCTCCCGCTGCCGCCCAGCCTCCCACAGTGTCCCACCTCATAACTATTTAAAAAAAAAATCAAATAAGATATTTATAACACAGCATATGTGTTATAAATATCATCTTTGTATTTTTTTTTAATCAGTTATGACAGGTGAGGCTCTGCCTCCCCTGCCTCCCCTGACTGCACGTCCCTGGCTGGAAGTGGTCATCACTGACATCAGAGAAACTGTGACTGCTTTGCGACTGCCTGCACCACCAATGTATTCGTTACCTCCATAACAAAATATACATTGTTGGGCAGTAGTGCCAGTAATATATACATTGCTGGCCTGTGCCAACAATGTATATATTATTGGCTTAAAAACCAAACATTGGTGGGCATGTGTTTGCCCTGTGTTGAGCATGGCGGCGGGGTGCAGGGGGAGGGAATGGGGCAGTCAGCTGGCTGTATGGCTGGGAAGGGGAGCAGGGCTCTGTGTGGAGCTGGGCGGACAACAGGGCGGGGGAGCAGGGGGAGGGAGCAGGGCGGTTAGCCCACTGAAAGTGGCTCATCAGAATGGCCAAAATGAGTGGTTTTGAGCTGAAAATCGTCTAGTGTGCATGGGCATTAAAGGTGACTTAGATAGGGCCAGATGTACTAAGCTTGAAAAGTGATAAAACAGAGAGTGATAAAAAATCAGGCAATCAGCTGTGTCATCGTCTGGGTTTAAAGGTGACAGTTACGATCTGATTGGATGTTGGTTTATCACTCTTCATTTTATCACTTTTCAAGGCTTACTACACATCACTCATTGCAGCAAACAATTGAAATATACTAATAAAATGAATTATAATAATTATATTATAATACTACCTACAACATATCCAATGTTGCGAAAAATTCTGAAAGTTTTCAGCATGACTGACATTGTGATACCTCTGCTTTCTGATGGTTCAGTGTGCACAAACTCTGTTTCATGCACACAAGTAATAAAAATATTGTATACAGTTACCTTCAGACTTAGGGCAGTATTTAATGAGGCTGATTCGCCATGTTCTACGGCGAATGTGTGCTATTTTCGTGCTCTAAGGTGAATCTTTTTACTGAAAAACTGATTCGCCTTTCCTCCGAATGATTCTATTGGCCGCCTAGCGGCCAATCAGGAGCCGACTTTCTCGGCTCCTGATTGGCCGCTAGGCGGCCAATAGAATCATCCGGAGGAAAGGCGCGGAAGATGAACATCTCTGCGCCTCTCCAGTGCGTGACCGGGTACCAGCCGGGAGCAGCGCGTCTGGAGCTGAAGATGCCGGGGTCGTCGCCGGGGACCAGGTGAGTAGGATTTCCTTCCTCAGGTACCCCTGTGGACTACTTCGGATCCTGGACCCCGGATTCTTCAGCCCAGGAGCCCCGGAACCCCGGACCAGCCCCGGAACCAGGACCAAGGCCCCGGAACCGGACTCTTCTGCCCTGGAGCCCCGGACCCAGGATCCAGGGACCGACCTATGGGCTCGAGGTAGGTAAGTATCAGTGTGTGTGGGCTGTGGATGTATTAAACTTTTATTTTTCAGGGTGTCAGTGTGTGTTTATTTAACTATTTCTTGTACTATGGAACTACAGGTACCAGCGGGCCCTTTAATGCCCCGCATGCTGGGACTTGTGGTTCTCCAAGTCCCAGCATGCGGGGTAGGCTTGCTGGGACTCATAGTTCTACAGCAGAAGACAATAGTTTTTATTCTTTTTTTTACACTTTACATCAGCCCGATGCCCACCGCCCAGGGGCATCGGGGACAGCCCCGGACTTTCAGCATGGGCTGGTAAGTCCTGGAGGGGGGGACCCCTTCTTTGGGGGGTCCCCACTTCCCCAGGACCCCTGCCCATGCTGACCAGCCAGGGGGTTAATGCTTTGGCCGCGGGACCTTATATAATAAGTGTCCCTCGGCTGTGGCATTACCCTGCTGGCTGGTTGGGTCTGGTGCTGGTTCTTGAAATACGGGGGACCCCTAGTCATTTTGTCCCCCGTATTTTGGGAACCAGCGCCGGACCTTGAGCCTGGTGCTGGTTTTATAAAATCCAGGGAACCCCAACTTGATTGTCCTTTGATTTTATGATACCAGCACCGGCTTTTTGAGCCCGGGGCTGGTTATGATTAGGAGGGGGGACCGCACGCCGTTTTTTCTTTTTCTTTTTTGTTTTAACTATTTTTTTTACAACAGAAGCATGCACAGATCTCAATGATCTGTGCATGTTTCTGTAAAAATCGCCTGGTCTATTTTTTTTGCGCTTTTTGGTTATGTCCCATATGCGACTATAGAACTCGCATCCTATTACATATGCGAGTTCTATAGTTTACTATGGGAAAACATCTGTATGCGATTTTCAGTGTGACTGAAAATCGCATCTTTTAAATGTGCGAATTCACGGGAAAAATGTGATTTTTCCCGCGACTCGCACCGTATTACATGTGCGATCTTTTGAAAAATTGCGATTTTGGCCAATTTTGACCAAAAATCGCAAAAGTCTAAAAATCGCACCCTATTACATTTCGCCCTGGGTGTTCCCCTGTTCCAGCCCAGTGTCCTCCCCCACCCACCCCCCCTGGACGGAATGGCTCAGGGAGTGTGAAACTTGTTAAAGCCATTCGCTCCTGGGGTTTGCGGAGATCCCCAACCATCAAATTCAGCCTTCTCTGAGTAAAAGGGGGTGTCTTTGCTGTGGCTTGTAATTGGTAGAGTTGTTTGTGTATACTCCATTTTATATAAAAAATTTGACTAATAGATACATTGGGGTAGATGTACTAACCAGCGTTAAGAGCAGAAATGCGCTTAATGCTGGCTAACTGGGGGGGGGGGGGGATTACGTTTTCCCTAATGTATTACTAGCGCACCTAACGTGCGCTAGTGACAGCCCGCCGAGGTACGCTCGGCGGGGCTGTCCCCTGCAATCCCATCCCCAGTAATTAGCGGCCGGGCCAATGTATTAACAGCCACGAGGCATTAAATTGGCCGCTTTCACCAGCTCAGGGCTAGCGTTGTCCTATCCCCCACTGCAGGGACAACGCTAGCCCTGCTGCACGCACATGCCCATTAGAGCCGGCCGGAGGGGGAAGTGCGATTGAGCATGTGCAGGGCCGCCGATAAGGAGAGCTCTCCTTATCAGCTTGGGGGGTTAATGTATTTGGCCATAACGGGTACCTGCTTCTCCACATTATGCAGGAGAAGCAGGACCCATTATTTAAAAAACGTTATGTCTGCAATAGTACATCTGCCCCATTATTACAAGTTCAGACAATATTCTTTCTTGTGCAGATGACACTTTATTGCATTACTATGCTGTGTACAAACCGGGTCATGCAACTTTGGTATTTACTACTAGCACTGCCAAGCCTCATCTCTATACTATCTCTATGCTATCTAGGATTATATGGATGAACAATTGTATGCCTGATGGAGATGTTACTGTCAATGACCCAGATGCATGATGGGATGTGTCCTAATGAAAATATGCATGCTGAATTTTATTTTGTGTGTGTTTTTCCTAAATACATGGCCTGATTCAGAGATGTAAGCAAATGCATTCGCAGATGCCATTTCACTCGCTGTGCAATTGCGAAAATAGGGAAATAACTCAGGTGCCATGCTGTTCATAGAGACTCCCATTGCAGCATCGAACATCCACCGCTAACGAACAAAAGTGGATCTATCGGATGCACATCTTCTGCATAAGTCTTTGTTGTATTAAAAAAAGCACATTTAGTTCCCCAAGCAACACTGTGTGATATCAGTAACCAGTAATGAGACACATCAAAAATCAGCATAAGCCAGAAAGCCCAACATTTTTGGGTGCCACACCCTGAACCTAGATATAGCAATAGGGACACTCAAGAGGCCTTGATGATTGGCTTGGGGATTTAGGGCCACCATCAGGGGAGTGCTGTGGGTACAGCTGTCCTGGGCTCAGACTCTCTGACACTCATTCTGCCCACTGCACCCCCCTGACTGCCTCCGCTATGCTGGCTGCGCTTAATGAAGCCCACTGCTCCTGGAGCGAAGGCTTATTCACCTCCGGCGGTCAATTAAAATGTGACACCGACTGGTGAGCTAATCAGAGCTTGCGTACCGTTAGCAGCTCTGATTGGCTGCCGGGCCGCTAGCCCTGATTGGCTTACAAGTCGGCGCCATATTTTAAATAGCCACCAACATCCAGAGGTGAAGAAGCCTCCGCTCCTGGAGCAGTGGTCTTCGTTCAGCCCAGGCAGCACAGCGGAAGGGGGGTGTGGGGGAGCCTGCGCTTCAATCTACGCCCCCGCAGGCAGAGCCAGGGGACAAGTGAGGAAGGGGGGGGGGGGGGGGGGGGCAGGCAGTAAGTGAGGGGAGGGGGGCTAGAAATCAGTCCCAGTCCCCACAATTTCTAGTGACAGCCCTGTGGGAACATCCTATATATTTGCAAATATATACTGTATGTAACCAAGCTCTCTGAATTATGTCAAACCTGGTTACTGATATTGTATCACACAGTGATGCTGGGGTAACCAAATGTGCTTCTCTTTACTCAAGATTACCCCTCTCTTCCAAGCACCTGTGTGATATCACTTAACTAATTAAGCATTTGCCAGTATATAAGTCTATGTTGTCTGAGACAGAGCGGTTCTCCACCTGAGAGCAAACTCAGAGTGGCTGACTTCAGCATGCCCCAAAAAAGTTTTTCTAGCCACCCCTTGTTACCACCCCCAAAGGCTGACAACCTGTCACTCATTTTGCAGATATATCCTCCAAGTGTGACCTTTCGCTTTTCAATTGCTGTGCCACAAGATGGCTTTGGAGCATGCAAATTGGCAAATAATCGATCCTCTGCATACAACATTTATGTTGCATAACGCTGTGTCAGGCCCTAAGCACATACAGTACAGTATGTAGCCATTTCTAAATAAACCATTATAAATGTAAATAAATGAAATAAAAGACCTAAAAGAAAATAAAACTGATGGTTAGGGCCACTTAAATTTTAGAGGGTAAAGGGCAGTGATGCATTTATTAAAAGCCTGCAAAACAGTGATTTTCAACCTTTTTTAACTCACAGCACTCCGAACAAGATTTAAAAATTTCCAAGGCACACCATCAGACCCCTACAAGGAAAAACACATTGGCACCCACAGGGAAAAAAACATACCAATTGGCCCCATGTGAAAAAACAATCACACTGGTCCCCACAGGTAACAAAAATAAAATACATTGGCCCTCACATGAAAACAGGAGAACAGTGAATAACAGTTGAACTGGTGGTGGCGGTTGCAAACTAGTGTGAACATCTCTAGCTCTGATGGCACACACACAAATCACTGAAAAACGCTGCTGTATCCACTTGTACATCACAAGTTTCTGAATAAAAAAAAATAAGATAACACAAGAAACAAAGTACTGCATTTTCATTACAGTCATTTTTTTCTGCAATACTATTACAATGATATTACAACAATTTGCGGACAGCAGCATCTGTTATATATGGATTACTAGATATACAATAGCATCTACGAGGTAAAACAGACAGTGATTGGCTTGGCAAGTACATAAACATGACATTTTCTGAAAAGAGGCCCTTTAAAAATATTGCAATGAGACCTAAGGGCTTTTAGCTATTCCCTTGAACACAGAGATAATACATGGTAACTATATTAGACTAATCTGGTCCACTTTGCCAGGCACAGCCAATAAATGCACGACTATGGGAAAATCATATTATCTCCTGTGAAGGACACTGGTTAATTTTGTAAAGGGTTTACAGATGGAACGTACTGGTACAAGAAGTCAAGAAGAGAGGGAGTTCAGACATAGTTCATACATATAACAATGCAACCAGTAATGCCCTTCATCTCGCTGGCTGCTTCAGGAAAAAACAAATGTGGAAAATCTAAATTATTTCTATTGTTCGGATATCAATTCCGGTGGGAAAAATACTATTGAGAACCATTTAGAATAAAGAAAAAAAACTTTAACCACTCTGTATTATATTCTTCATGTCTCTAAATAGAATTCCTGAATCTCTAATGAGAGCACCAGTGATTTTGCTGCATCTTATTTTATTTTAAGAGGGAACTGTGGAAAACAATGGCATTCTACTACATGTTTTATATATATATATATATTATTCAAGAAGAATAACGCAGCAGAAACCATTAATCTGTTTTCTATTGTTGTCTAATTTTAATGATGGCAATATATAAATCCCTTTTGATGGGGAACAATAGGTGGAATGGTAATTATAACACGAGCATTTATTTTCTGAACATTTTTTTTTCTTTTAAAAGACAATAGCATCAGATACAGTTATATATAACAATGGGGTTTAAATACGTTCTGGGATTTTTGTGAATAACACCAATTAACTGCTTTTTATTTAAGACACATAGAGGCGGCTACAAAATGGTTTGTCACCAACATTGTCTTGTCCAGTGATAAGCTCAGTATTTTCATAGAGGACAGTGCGTACAACTAGGTATACTGTATCTGTTACCTTTATTTTTTGTGAAAATGTTAAACTTATAATGTATATGTTGCATAATGAATCTCTGATTCAGGCAGTGGCGTAACTATAGTGTGGCAGCCCCAGCTGTGGCTTGGGAGAGCCAGCAGTCTTGGGGCACACTGAAAAATACCTGCTGTCCTGTACGAATACACAGTTTGCTTTCACTCAGTAGTAGTGGGCGGCGGTGGCTGTGTACTGTAACTGCGTACCGTAGGTGACAAGCCAGCCCCCCTCCCCAGTCTCTTTGCCTCCTCTGCTCCTGGGGGCGGCCGGTGTCATTACCCGCACACACTTCTGGCCGCTAGTATCTCCGGTCGGTCCTTGGTGACGGAAGGCTACAGTATGTCAGGGGACAGGATTTCCTCCCTGGGCGCACCTCCCTCCTGGGGAGCTGCAGCATTACACAGGGTGGCGCACAGTGGCCCAGGTATCAACGAGGCATGGACAACAGGAAGAGGAGATCCTTTGAGAGCCACAGCTGGCTCCACCACTGTCTGTGTTTGATGCCACTGCTGATTGTTGCCAGCACTGTGGTAAGGGGCAATATTAATGGCGCTGAGTAAGGGGTGGTAAGGGGCAATATTAATGGCGCTGAGGCCCGAGTTTGTTAGATTTTTCGCTGAATGTGAGCGAAAAAAAAACTGGTGGTGGGGAAAAGTGTGTGTGTGTGTGGAGGGGGTGAGTGGGCTGCTTCTGTATTAGCTAGGCAGCTGGAACACTTATTTAGGCCGTGCAAATCATCATCCTCATTGTAACTCACTTGTAACAGCCAATGCCACAAAATATACAACTGAGGGCAGGCATACTGTATCCACACTTCTAACAAAGTTTAGAAATGTCCCAAGGCACAGCCAGTCTCTGCAGCCACAGATCCAAATGGAGGACCACTACACAATCCTCACTCGACGATATTCCTAAACAAATGTAGAATTGGCGCTGGACTTTGTTTGCCTCCGAATTCAGTGAACTTTCTTGTGATATCGGAAAGTGAAAAAAAAAAATGTGTAAATAGCACAATAATTATAACAAACTCAATTGTGTGACAGGAGGGACCCCAAAATTCGTACCAAAACTCACAGTGGGGTAAGTGTAAACATGAACATAAAAGTATCTTTAAATCTTCATTTAGGATATCACCAATGTGATAATAACAGACGACCATGGACAGTGGTAATCTTCAAACTTCAAGTGCGTACCGTACTCACTATTGTGATGGAGTCATTTAAACATATAAAGGTTTATAAACCTTTATATGTTTAAAATACTCTGCCTAGGTACTTTGTGGAACACATCATCTGCCCTGGGTGGGCTCAACTATGCTCCTGTGTGGAGCGTCCAATGCTGTTTGGACTTATACGTGAAATACATGATAGGGTTGTGGTGGGGATCCCTGTGGAATTGGGAGGTCTAGGGGGAGATTCTCTAAAGCAGAAATGCGGTAAAAACCCCGTTATCGGGGGTTTTAACGCATTTCTGTATGCTGTATGGCCCCTCCGCAGTGGCAGCAAAAGCTGGTGACTCCCTGCAAAAGCCTATGGGCTTCTTACCACAGCGCTGTTTGAGGGATCCATCACAGATCCCTCCCAGCATGCCCTACGGCCGGTGCTGTCACTCTGCGCATGCGCAGATGGACTTCTGGGTCACAGACCCGGAAATTCCAGTGCCGGCACCGCATCGCAAGGGACAGCTCTTATCGCAAGAGCTGTCCCTTGCGTTAATAACTGCATATGTTAGAACATATGCCGTTATTAATTTGATGCCCGGCGATACAGGGCTGCGGATATTACAACATCCCGCCACTAATCTGATATCACTGCTGTGTGGATAAGCGATAGTTTGTTCTGTTGAATTGGTTTGAGACTGTGACTCTACAAGGACTGCCTGTTTGGACTGCTACCTGCATATCGTTTCTATGCTACATTTGCCTCTTGTTCCTGTATATTATCTATTTGTGTGTGCTGTGGAAAATAAACTGTTATTTTGGTTTCATCTGCTCGGTGTCTGGATGATTGAGGAACCCGTATCCTCACGCTTGCCTCCCACCTTTTCTTAGTACATATCTCCACTTAGAGAAATCCCACCATTTTCTATGCAGAACAATATGTTTGCTAATATGTCAATACCGGGGCCCATTTGAGCTTATCGAGGCTCAAACTGAATTGTGCATGGAATGTTTTTTTCCCCCATTATTTACTTTCAATAAAAAAAAAAGTATAACAATGTGTGCCAATCAGCACAAAGACACATTATGTAAATAGTTTTTGGTTTCCTTGGAAACATTTTAATTTGAAAATATATATTTTTTGACAGCTGATATTCAATGTCCTTTAACACTGTAATTTGTGCAGTGTTAATGGAAGCCGTGCCTGCCATGCTGTGCCTTGCCAATTGCATGAAACATTAGCTCTAAAATCTATGTAAGGTTTAAAAGCCACAATCCTGAATGAAATATAATATGCATAATGTACAAAATAGTTTTTTTTTCTCTCTAATGCTAAGCCAAAGTCCAGAGGTGTAAAGCTATTTATAGCAAGCCAAGGATGCTAAGGGGGGTATGAAATCCCAGGTCACGACTGTCGATCCTTCCCGACAGCTGTGACCCTGGCCTGTTTTAGTTTTGCTCAACAGTATAAAGCCAGGTGGGATTCAACGCCCCACTTGGCAATCGGCGAAAAGGGGGTGTGTCCACGTAAACGGCCGTGGATTGTAGCGATTCGGCCATGATCACGACAATTCACAGCCGTTAATGGCAAAATGGGCCCGACAGATTTTTAAGTCGTGCCTGTTCTGTCGATCTGCCTCTTCAATGCTGTCGGCCAAGACAGCATTGAATAGGCGCCCGTGGCTATTTCACCGTCGGAAATAGCAACGGGATTGCATTCCCGCCTAAGAGGGAAACTTACCAAGATCAAATGGGTATGAATCATGCAGCGTCCCAATGCGAACTCCCCCGGTCTGCCTCCATACATCCCCCCCTGTGCGAATTTCTTGGCGACTGTGCAAGTAACCATAGGCGTCTGCAAAGCATCCCTGCAAATGCGCTTATGCTAATATTTACATGCACAGAGGCAAAAAATCGGTCCCAAATGCGAATATGCCGGGGACCGATCAGACTAGAATCACCCCTAGTCTTATACTTAAGTTCCTATGCTAATGCAACAGTCTGTCCTTTTGCGTCACAGATCGGTTTGTCTGAAAGTGCAAGCCTATCCCGCCCACTTATCTAGCATGTATCTGTAGGCCCCATACCAAATGTTTGTAAGGGCCCCCATGTACCATCCAATGGGGAAAGGTGAGCTCTGGGCCTCATAGCAGCTGCACTCCCTGTACCTATGGTAGTTATGCACCTGTCCACAGATACAAATGCAAGTACAAGAGATCTATCAGTAAAAGGCTTAACTTACACCTGTCATGCTGACCTGTGCATACATGAAATTCCAAAATAACAGCTCTGTACTTATACTAACCACCCAGCTACCCAATCAGAGAATGGACAGTCATTTGACAGTCCCGCTGATGATATCTGTGTCCACCACCAAGCCAGGTCAGGACTCGCCGCACGCTGCACGCCCCAGTGTCCAGCAGATGATGATGATGACCACCCACCCACCCCCTGCTCCTCACCGCCCACTGCAGCTCACCATTACATGTGATTTACAAGCGATTTATCACATGTAAAAAATGGCCCATCAATGGCCCGGGCGGCTCACAGGAGAATTGGGTCCGACTTGTCCTAAGGACAAGTCGGCCTAATGTATGGGGGCCTTTACAGATGTGTCTTCAGATGTGTCTTCATTCCATTGGGATCACAAGCAGCCTTGATTACTGTTTTGGTGCTAAATATACCCACAGAGCAATGCAGAAGTATTGCCAGGCTCCTCCTGACTGTGCCTCATCTTTGTCTGAGGTCCCCCACATACGATATAAACATGGCCATACGGGTCACATGGGCTCCTGCTGACTGTTCTCCCTCCCCTGACTGCTGCCCCCCCCCCCACTCCACATACAGTACCATATATAACCAGGACCATCTGGGTTAGGGTTAGGGATGGGATGGTCCGGGAGAACATTGCAGCCTTCCAGTTCTCTGTTTGGCCGCTATTTTGCACACCTTCCCACCTGTAGCCAATACATTGATATGAGTGTGCCGAGAGGCCGGCCCAACTGACTTGCTGCAATACCTCCATGAACCAAGGCCATGCCTTCGTTTTTGTGTGCATGTCCACAGTCACATGCCATGGCTGATTCATGGCCCCAGATTGTCCCTGCATATATGTAACTGTAGCACACAGGCTGCATCTGTGCCACTGATATCCTACAAAGGACATCCAGAAAGCTTGCTGTATTGGGAAAAATTGGGCCATCCGGAAGTAACATACATACATTTCAAAAATGTTTGCTTTATGCAAAGCTCAAACACAATTGGGGACCTCGTTAAATATCTCCTTGCTCGCTGCCAAGAATACACAGACCAGTAAAACTAATTTACTGTATTACAATTGCTGGTGTCGCGTTGTCCACCACTGAAATCTGAAATGCCATAGTAAATGATATACTTCACAATGTTTTACAAATTCTGAATATAGAAATCTAATGACATAGCGCCGCTGAGACAGCAGGACTGTTAGGAGCTGTAGGACGCTTGGGAACAGCATTTTACATGCTCATTTAGCAAAGTAAACTAAAGTTTCAAAAGATAACTTTATATATGAAGTCATCTGGGGGGAAAAAATGCAGCGGACTCGCAGATATTTATATAAACATTGATTTCTACTTTGCAGTACAACGGCCCTGATGGCCGCAATGGCGCAATGTCAATGTTGTACACAGTGGAATGTTTTTTTTTGTTTTTGCCATTGCTCATGCGTCTGAGTTGCACTGCGCATGTGGTGAAGTTGCACTGCGCATGCATTGGAGTTGTACTACTGTAAATACAAAAGAGTTGCACTACGCATGCATTGGAGTTGTAATGTGACTACATGAGAGTTGCACATCGTATGTGGTAGAGCTGTACTCTGCATGCAATAGAGTTGCACTGCACATGCATTGGAGTTGTAATGTGACTACATGAGAGTAGCACTGCTCATGTGGTAGAGTTGTACTCTGCATGCAGAGGCGGAACTACCATTGGTGCTGCTGGTGCATTGTACCGGGGCCCCTGAGGATTAAGGAGCCCACTGCTGCCACTCACTGCTTCTGGCATATTGTGAACTTGGGTTGGATTGGTGGAGGGCTCCCAAATTATGTTTTTGCACCTGGGCCAACCACTCCCAAGTTACCCACTGTCTGCATGCATCGAAGTTGCACTGTGCATATGCAGTAACTTGCAACAATGTTCACAGAGAGGATTTATTCGCCACAAGGTTACGCAGACGGTCAATGACCCACCAATTCGTGTCTGACTGTTGTGTCTTACCAGTGGCGTAAGTTTGTCCCAGTTGCCCGGAGGCAAGATGAATATTGGTGTCCCCTCTCCCCCCCCCAACCACACACAATTTTATTCAAAATATATATAGTCTGTTATGAAATATATATATAATATATACTGTATATATATATATATATATATATATATATATATATATATATATATATATATATATATATATATATATACAGAGAGAGAGAGAGAGAGAACACATATATATTTCAGAACTCAGCCACAGAAGCGATTTTGATGGCTTTCAATTAATGGTTTTAAACTGGCAGTGGTGGAGAGGTGCCCCCTTGAGAGCAAGAGCCCAGCGGCAGATGACTCCATTGCCTCCCAGAGTTCTGCCTCTGTGTCTTACTGCCCCATTGGTTGAACTGTGACGCTTCCAGGGCGTGTCTCAATGCAATTTTTTGTAGCTGCGACATTGCCACATTTTTGCACTACAGCTGCCCATGGTATTGCGGCAGTGATGGCATTTGCAGACATCTCTGACTCACAGTAGGTGAACAAATGGTCGCTTTTGCTTTTTTTTCTCATAAAGGAGTTAAAAAAAAGTTTTATAAATTTACTTTGTAAAAATCAATGAGTCAAAAAAAGTAGTGTACTTCTCAATCAATATTAAACAGTGATTCACTGGCCAGACTGGCATTCATGTCCATTTTCAAATGAACCTGCAGAAACCTCTGTGTTGGTTAGATTACTAGATAATTAAAAGCACACTTCACTGAGCACAGGGATGGTATTAGAAAACCTAAAGGGTAATGAGGAAGCTCATAATAATATATGCAATGACTATAATGGGTTTCAACTTCACCACTAATTTCAGAATGTATGAATATAAAATGATTTGCTTCTAATTGAATTGTGAGTGTTGCTTTATGTGATGTGTGTGTATGTATGTATATGTGATGTGTGTATTGTATGTATGTATGTATGTAAGTAAGTGACGTGTGTGTATGTGGTGTGTGGGTGTGTGATGTGAGTGTGTATGAGATGTGTATATATGATATGTGGCATATCTGTATATGTACAATATGTGATGTGTGTATACTGTACGTATGTAATGTGCACGTAATGTGTGTATTTGTGATTAGTGTATGTAATGTTTATGTTTGTAATGTGTGTGTGTGTGTATATGTAATGTGTATATGTAATGTTTATGTGATGTGTGTATATTGTATGATGTGTATGTAATGTGTGTGTATATGTGATTGTGTATGTATTTGATGTTGGTACTGGATATGTGAGTCTATGTATGCACTGTGTGTATATGTTATATTTGTGTATTTAATTTGTTTGTGATCAGTGGCGTAACAATTTATCATGCGCAGCCTCCTCTAGCATCCTCAAAAAACTGTCTGCTTTGAGGGGGCGGCCATTTTGTACAGGATATTTTTCATAAGGTGCCAGCCAGGAGGAGCGCCGGACCAGGGTCTCCACTCCCGGCGTAGCAGATGCCTCGGTAGGCGGCAGCGTAGCAATAGTTCCCGCGGACCCCCAACACCGGGCGCCCACACCTGGCCAGCGCCTCCCCACCACTGCGGGAAAGCGGCAAAGCGACCAAAACTAAATATAAAATCCTTGTCAAAATGAAAACTGAACCATAATATGATATTGCTATTATTTTGTTAGCAGTGACACTGACATTACCTTGGTTACATTTTGCCCTCTTTGGTCATACAGAGGTTAGATTTATAGTATAGCATACTGTATATTTATAGTGATTCAGAGTCTTGTCACATTGCGGTAATGCCTCATGAGTCCCGTTCTCACACTGCAAATTCACACTTGCACTTACAGTAAGTATCATTTGCATTTAAAAGGATTTAAATGCCATTTGTCCCAAGTCAGTGCCTGATGTACTTTTGCAAAGCCTGTAGGCATAAAACCTTTGGCAGGTTAAGCCCCCCTAACAAATGAGTACATCTTTCTGCAGGCGCAATCGAATAGGTAAATAGAGTGAATGATAGCAAACACTAGGCACTTACTTACATACAGCCCATTTTAATGTCAAGCTAAGCTAATGAAACAATAGAGAAAAAAATGACCTGTCAACAAATCAATTATACGGATCCTTGTGGAGATTAATAACTTATTTGCTATAAAATATGTTCCCTGCTTTTTCCATGCATATCTTTACAAAGGACAAATCTCAAGTCGAGTTTTTTTATCGTGTTCATGTCATGGAATTTCATCATATTATGATCCACCGCATATACTACTGTCCTCACTACTTACATTTAAGCTGTAATGTGTATTGAACTGTGGTGCTCTTTATTTGTACTGTATTTTTGTTATTTATTCAATGTTATGCCAAGTTTTGTCTCCCTGTATTGTTCCTTTGTACGGCGCTGCGAAACACTTGTGGCGCCTTATAAATAAAATTATAATAATAATAATATACAGTATTGCCTGATTCAAACCTGACCTCCTGGGCTGCAAATCTTCGGAGCCCAGTGATCAGGTAAACAATGGCCCATCAATGTAGCTCCCCATCCCTGTGCACGGCTGTGAATACATTTGCAGCTGCGCACACCGGGGGAGAACCATTCGTAATAACTCACCATCCAATGGTGTCCCATGGTTTGCAGCCGCCGAGTAAGTCTAGACATGGGCCGAATCAGGCCTATAATACCAGCACTAGGTAGAACTGCATATTATATAAGCACAGTTGCCTGATTCAAACCATGTTGCAATGCACCCAATGTAGTTATTTTAGTTGCATAAAGGAACGATACTGGCAGCTTTTGCATGTGTCAAGGAAACACTGGGCAATGTCACAAAAGGGAGCGGGCCTGGCCCACCGATGTGACTATGGATGCCAATCCCTGGGCATTTTTTCAATCTCGGGATTCAAAATGCTCTATCCCGTGATTCCCGGGATCCTGGGATTGGCATCCCTAAGATTCAGGTACCCAGCCTACTGTACACAAACATTAAAAGCAGCAAAAACACCCTGGCCACCCACTATTTACTTACATTTGCTGAGTGGGTGGCCCGGGCTGATTGGGTGGCTGGGAGCCTGGTTCAGCCGGGTATGCTGAGTGGGCAGGCAGGAGGGCTGGTGGCTGGGTTGGTAGGTGGGGTGGCTGGGAGCTGGGAAGGCCGGGCGGCTGTGCCCTGCGCAGCGTGACCTCTGACCTCGTCACGCTGTGCAGTGCAGCACTGCCGGGTATGGGAGAAGCCGTGCAGTGTCTGAGCGAGTTCTCAGACGCTGTCCAGAATTAGACTGTGCATGCGCAGTCTAATCCCAAAATCCCGGGATTGAAATCACTGCATTTTTGGGGTCAAATCCCGGGATCCCACCAATCCCAGGATTGGCCACCCTAGATGTGGCCAAAGGGGGCGGGGCGGGTAGCACACTAACATCATCATTGGTGGCGGCCGGGCCCCGCCAAAGTAACTGCCAGGGAAGCGCCAGGTATCTACAGTGGTGCTGGGCTTCTCCGGGAACAGGCAGCAGGCTGTTCTAGCAGGGCCAGCAACTTGCTGTTAATCCCTAGTATAGGGAAAATGTCCCATCAGTGAGCAATCAGATGGTGTAGCATCATGTTGGGATAATTTGTATTCCATTTTTAGACCCCTAGTGGGGTAACTGAAGTGCTCAGCTGTTTTATAACGTCCCGAATCTGGGGGAAAAAATGACAGTCAAAGAAGCGGTACTTACAGATGTATATCCCTCTAATGGTCACCACAATAATGTACTGTATACAATAAGGGAATGTAGTTGTGTCAACTCCAGTGGACAACACCCCCCAGCACCTAGGCTTGTCCTAAACTCTGAAAAAAATGGGGGATATAGAAAACTATATTGATTTAAAGGCGCTTGGTATGGGTGTGCTTGGCTAGGAACAGCAATCTAAAAAAGGGGGAGTCACCCCAATGCAATACACAAGAAAGAGAGAAGTGGTTGATTGCGCTAACACTACGTCACATTCAAAATTTGAATTAATCAGAAAATGGTCAGGTATGTACAAGAATAACACTTTAATTATAGAATACAAAAAATATATTAAAAATAATTATTTTAAAAATAAGAAAAACGGACATACAGATCAATAGTCACCCATAATAGTTGAAATGGTATGCCAGTCCTTTGAAATTACACTTGCCCCAAATATTTCACCCTGACCAAAATGGATTCATCATCGGTAGACATTCTGAATGTACAGAAGATTTTGGCTGCAATGCTCTATTCCAACCCTCTCCAAAAATGGAGGTCTCCTTCGAAGCTGAGAAAGCATTTGATCTTGTTAACTGGGATTACCTCTTTACCACTTTTTAAATGTTTGGATTCCCCCCTGACGGTATCTCTATATTAGAAACTTTATTCCATGCCCCGATGTCACAAATATCACAGATGGCTCAACTTCTTCACATATTCCTATTTCTCTAGGCACAAGGCAAAGATGCCCACTATCCCCTCTATTATTTGCTATAGCGATAGAACCCTTAGCGATTGCCCTAAGAAATTCGCCTATGATTGAAGGTGCTCAGGTTCCAGCTAAAACTCTTAAACTAACTTTATATGCTCGGTTGTCCTCGAGCTCATCTCCACATTTGGTTCTGCTTCAGGCTACAACGTCAATCTGGACAAATATGAAGTTCTGCCTCTCTGTGGCCCACCCTCTTATTTTGATTCCTTATCCATTCTTCAACCTTTTCATATATCTTATTCCTCTCTTAAATACCTTGGCATTAATATATCAACGGACCTTTCAAGTTTATATAGACTAAACTTAACCCCGATTATTGATAAACTGAAAGGCTTTTTGGATAGTTGGAAGTCCCTGCCTCTCTCCCTCAGGCTGGTTGGCGGCTATTAAAAGTATATTATTTCCCCAAAAATTTTATGCCCTGCAGATGCTACTGATCCAATTAATTTCTTGGGATCTAAAATTGTTAAATATGCTTTTCTCCCGTTTTTTTGTGGCAGGGAAAACGACCACGGATTGTGTTTGCCAAATTGAGATTACCACGGAAAAAAATTGATCTGGGTTTTCCTGATTTAGCTGCATATTCTTCTGTGATATTTTTCAGATATGTCAGTGACTGGTTGCTTGAGACTACAGCATGGGTGGCCTCCTGGATGCTGCCTTATTTTACCCCTATTCACCAAATGCACTGTTGTATTCCAATATTTATTCATTATTTATTTATTAACAGTTTCTTATATACTGTAGCGCACACAGATTCCGCAGCACTATACAGAGCATATTTGAAAATTCACATCTGTCTCTGCCCCAGTGGAGCTTACAATCTATACTACCTACCACATGTACACACACACACACACACACAAACAGACATTCTTATTTTAATTTTGTTGAGAGCTAATTAGCCTACCAGTATATTTTTGGATTGTGCGAGGATACCGGATAACCCAGAGGAAAGCCAAGCAAGTACAGGGAGAATATACAAACTCCGCAAAGTTAGGACTATGGTGGGAATGGAACCCATGACCTCAGTGCTGTGAGGCAGTAATGCTAACCATTACAGCATCCATACTGCCCTATACCTGCATTTATTTAACATTTTATTTGTGGACTTTTGCCAAACCTCAATTGCCACTAATAGAAAATTCCATGCAGATTTTTCTTACTCCCCATACGTCACTATTTGTGGTTACTCAGCCTCCCCCCCCCCCCCCCCCCCCCGTCACTTTCCAATGTTGGCTTCATACAATGGAAAGAAAAAGGTCTAAACTCCATATCTAAGGTCTTTGATCCAGGTGGAGACTTATTCTCCTTTGCTGATCTCCAGTCCAAGTTCGATCTACCTACTCATAATTTTTTTTCAAACAAATTTTATTTGAGTTTTCAAGTTTTACAGAAATAAGAGTCACACAAAGAGTGGTGATACTTGTACAGAGAGATATTTCCAGAGGTAAACATAGATATAAGTCGAACGGGGTATCTCTCTGTTGGTTAAACTAGGAACAATATTTACAACAGTTGTAACTTGGACATATAGAGATACATAGCAGGGAACGGCTATTAATAAACGAGGTCTATCCGGCCAAGTAGTGGCCCTTCGAGGTAGTTCCTAGTTGGAACTACCTGGAAGGTCGTCTTCCTGTCAATCAAACTCTGGCCACATTGCTTTTACTATCCATATGCGTTTTCTGTCTTTATTTCCACTCGCACATGAGCATGCTGAATTAGGCCCTGTATGCACAAACAAGGCTTATAAAAGGTTGATGAGGCTATGGTGTATCTTCTAATGCAGTGGTTCCTAAACAGAGTGCTGTAGCACCCTTGGGTGCCTTGTGACCTTTGCAGTGTTTCCTCGGGTTGGTGGTCCAACAATTAATTATAGTCAATGTAATTGTCAAAACCAGTGATTGTGGCTGCCAACTAGAGTGGCCAATCATGGGATCGGAATGGGTAGGATCCCGGGATTTGGCCCCAAATGTCTGGGATTTCAATCCCCGGATTTTGGGATTAGACTGCGCATGCACCATCTAATGAGCACCCTCTCAGATTCTGCCCAACCATGGCATGTGCCCTGCGCAGTGTGAACTATGACTATCATGTTGCGCAGACCACACTGTCACATCCACGCTTCCAGCTGCAGCATCGCTTCACCGCTCTCGACCGTACCTCCAGCTGTACTGATGCTGCTGATGCCGCCACCATCTGCCTGGAGGCACTGGACTCCTGCACCTCTGCTCCCTGCCCCGCTCCTGGCCGTCCACCCATGTAAGTAAATCTGCGGATCAGCCAGTGTGGAGGCGACGTGGCGTGTTTCCTGGGATTGAAAAAATGCCCCGGGATTGGCATCCCTACTGCCAACCATAATATATGTGGCCAGACAGAAGCAAATTGTGTCCCTCACTAAATAATTAAACATAAAGTTGACACATGAACACCCCTAGGGATGCCGTTGATAAAATTCTATTACTATATATGGTTCCATGAATAAAAAGGTTTGGGAACCACTGTTCTAATCAGGGCCGGCGCTACCCACTCAGCAGCTCCTGCAAAGCAGGGAGGCGCCATGCTGAAAAGGCGCTGTCTCCCTCTGGCAAAAAAACAAACCGACAGCCCGAAACCAAGCGGACAGGGAGACGCACGGTACTCTGTGTACATCGTGCGGCTCTGCCTCCCGAATGCCGCTATTGGCCACCTTGCGGCCTAGCGGCCAATCAGGAGCCGCTAGGCCGCAAGGCGGCCAATAGCGGCATTCGGGAGGCGGAGCCGCACGATGTAAACAAACACCGTGCGTCTCCCTGTCCGCTTGGTTTCGGGCTGTCGGTTTGTTTTTTTGCCAAGACACTTACCTGGACTACGTCGCGCTGGGACAGGTGAGTATGGTTTCCTTCCACAGCTTCCTCCATGGATTTCGTCGGACTCCGGACCGCCGACAGCGAGGACGACATGGATCCAGAAGACGTCGACATGGACCAGAAGACGACACAGGACCAGGAATACCTACGAAAAGAAGATAGGTAAGTATTAGTATGTGTGGGCTTTGTATGTATTAAAGTTTTATTTTAAAAGTGTGTCAGTGTGTTTTGTGTACTATTTTTTTAACTGTGGAACTACAAGTGCCAGCGGGCCCTTTAATGCCCAGCAGGCTGGGACTTGTGGTTCTCCAAGTCCCAGCTTGCTGGGGAGGCTTGCTGGCACTTGTAGTGCCACAGTAAAAAACAATAGATTAGTCTTTTTTTTACACGATAATCAGCCCGATGCCCACCGCCCAGGGGCATCGGGGACAGTACCAGGCTTCAGCCTGGTCAGGTAAGTCCTGGAGGGGGGGGACCCCTTCATTGGGGGGGTCCCCACTCCCCCAGGGCCCCTGGCCAGGCTGACTGGTCGGTAGGGTTAATTTTTTGGCCGCGGGACCTTATATAATAAGTGTCCCCCGGCTGTGACATTACCCTGCTGGCTGGTTGTGCCTGGGACTGGTTCTTGAAATACGGAGGACCCCTAGTCATTTTGTCCCCCGTATTTTGGGAACCAGCCCCGGACCTGGAGCCTGGGGCTGGTTGTTAAAAATCGGGGAAGCCCTATTTGTCGGGTTCCCTAATTTTTAATTACCGGCCCGGGCTCCTTCAGCCTGGTGCTGGTTTCGGCTGTGGGGGGGACCCCACGCCATTTTTTTTTAAAATTTATTTAATTTTTCTATTTTTTTACACTGAAGCCTGCACGGATCTGACTGATCCGTGCAGGCTAAAACGCAAATAGAACAGGAAAATGGTGTTCTATTTTCCTGTCGTATTTGCGTGGGTGTTTTACACCACTAAGCAGCCGTATTATCAGTACGGCTGCTTAGTACATCAGGAACCACCATTCTTTTGAATGGTGATTTCTGTCGTATCCTATCGATGGTGTAGACATTCGTATTTGTAAATACAAATACGAATGTTCCATCTTTAGGACCACGAATTGTTGTATTTTTGGGATTGTAAATCCCGAAAATACAAATTCGTAAAAAAAAGGTGTATTTCTCCCTACGAATACACCTTTTTTCTACGAATCCATTTTGGTAAATGTCCCCCAAAATGTCTGTTGAGTTTGCAAGAAGTCATGGGAGAATAACACTGTTGTAGCTTTTAATCACAGTTTATTGCCAAAAACTCACTGCATGCTCCTGGGAACTTAAGCTCATCTAAAACGAAATACAGTTATATCCTGTTATTTCACCAAGAGAAATGTGTTAACATTAGAACATTTAGGGGGAAATTTACTAAAGGAAATTTGTAAAAAATAGGTGTATTTGTATTTAGAAATACACTTATTTTTGACATTTACTATCCCGAAAATACGGCAATTCGTATTCGTATTGATAGCACATCAATACAAATACGAATTGCCGTATTTTCGGGATAGTAAATGTCAAAAATAAGTGTATTTCTAAATACAAATACACCTATTTTTTACAAATTTCCTTTAGTAAATTTCCCCCTTAATATACTGTCTAAAAATATATATATTCATTTCTAACACTTGAACGGACAGATTTACAAAGCTTCAAAGAGTGATAAAGTGGAGAGTGATAAATAACTACCCAATCAGCTGTCATTTTTCAAACCCAGTCTGTAACCTGGCAGTTAGGAGCTGATTGGCTGACTGTTTATCGCTCTCCATTTTCTCACTTTTTGAAGCTTGATACATCTGGCCCTAACGTATGATGGCAATATAGATTCATATTCATAAAAGGTATTAGAATCAATTGATTTATTGTTATTTTTATATATTTCATTGGGTTTCTATGGAATCGCAACAATCAGGATGCCAACTGTCTGACTACCAACAGTAGCCTCTTGGTGGTTAGAATCCCATCACTCTTTGAAAGGTAAGCTGACTGTACTGCTTACCCTTACCCTACTTGCAGTTTAACACTAACCCTCCCTATCCGTAGCCTAACCCTGCGCCTCGCTACTCACAGCCTAGCCCTAACTCTCCCCACAGTGCCTAAGCCTAACCTTTTCTCTCATAGCCTAACCCTACGATTCGCTACTCACAGCCTAGCCCTAACTCTCCCCACAGTGCCTAAGCCTAACCTTTTCTCTAATAGCCTAACCCTACGATTCGCTACTCACAGCCTAGCCCTAACACTCCCCACAGTGCCTAAGCCTAACCTTTCCTCTTGTAGCCTAACCCTAATCCTCTCTGGCGTACTTACATTCAGGATTCTAGCTGTTGGGATTCTGAGTATTGTCAGGATTCTGTAGTCAGGATGCTGGGGGTAATTCACACCTTATTGCTGGGCTGCTACTTTTCGTAGCTGAACAATCAGTTAGCCGCCATCCTGCCAGAGAGAAGTCCCGCCCCTGTGCACAGCTACAAATGCAATTGCAGCTTTACGAATATTGGGAAATCCATTTGCATCCACTCACCATCTAATGGATCCCCCCTCCCCGAGTGCAGCGGCCCAAATGGCCATAGACTTATTCGGCGCTACAATGAAGAATAGTAGACTGTGTCCAGAGCTGAAGCCAGTCCTCCCATAAAACGCCTGGTCCCCGTCTGTGGTCCCTATCGTCGGCCATCTGTCAATCAGCCAGACTATGCCTTTGTTCGCATGGAGCGCTCGCGCATGTGCACTACAACCTTGTGCTCATGCGCAGTCCTATCCATAATCACTGGGGCTGTGAATTCACTGCCGAGCGTGAGGGTCTGAATTGATTTTGCTGGCACTCGCAGATCTAAGACACATTCCTGGTGTCTTAGATCTGTGGGGTTCCTGTATGGGAAGCGGGCGGGCAGCTGACATCTTCTGATGTCAGCTGCCCCCCCCCAACTCCCGAATCACTGGTGCATTTATATGGGAATGCCCAGCATTTTCACGGGGACACCCAGGGCAGCCGAGAGATATGCCGGGCAACGGCAACATTTTGGAGGCATGGCCTAATCGCGGGAGGTGACTGCCTCCCACAATTGGGACACACCCCCAAAAATGTCTTAGGTGGGTGAACATTAAAGTTGAAGGGGGGGGGGGTGTGTTATTGCCCACCTCCACAGCAGCACACACCTTCAGCATGTGCTATGCAGACAGCAGGATCATGCTGAGCTCTCATGCTGTTAGTGAGATGCTCATGCTGAGCCTGCTGTCAGCACAGCACATGCTGCTGTAGGTGTGTGCTGCTGCTGCTGGGAGGAACGGAGGGGGAAGGTATGGCGGGGTCAGACCAGGGCCCCCGCTGGGCCCCTCCAGCAATCCTGGGCCCAGGTAATTAGTACCCTCTCCCCCCCCCCTCTCAGCTGCCCTGGGGACACCAACAAAACATTGGGAGTTCCCATGGGCACAGCCCCTCACCGCCACCCCACGCCCCCTTCCCGCACTGCTAGGTGCGACTGGGCCGGCGGATAAGCAGTTTGCCGCACTCGCTCGCACTAAGTGGCTACATATGCGCATAAAAGTTTATGCACACGCGCAGTCGCATAACATCGCTCCCCTGTGCGAACATGCAGTGGAGCAATGCAATCAGAATAACCCCCTTAGTACCATGAATTTAAAGTAGCAGCAATTACTGGCGACTTGCGGTCAATCCACATCACTACTAATGTGTCAGTGCATGGCCGCACAGAGCAACACTTGAATTTTTCCAGTGGGCGCCATCTAGACACTTGAATTCTACCCATAGTGCTAAGGGCAGCATTAACCTTTTATTATATAGCATTGATCACTTAGTTTGCCCCCTTTTTTTAATGCAGATTTTTTTTTTTTTGCTCCTACGCTATTTAGTAACCTCAATATCATTAATGTCCACTCATTTCCCATCTATTCTGAACACCTCACAATATTGATTTTAGGGCAAAATGTTGCACTGAGGTAACCGGATAACTATACTAAGCCACACAAGTGTGTGGCACAAACACGTGGCTCATCTAGGAGTGGCACTGCAGCAGGAGACAGGATGGCAGTTTGAAAAACTAGGCCCCACAAAGCACATATTGGTCAAAAAAAGAGGTGCAAGATGGAATTGTCCTTGGGCCTGCCCACCCACCCTTATGTTGCGTAAATAGGACATGCACACTTTAACAAACCAATCATTTCAGCGACAGGGTCTGCCACACGACTGTGGCTGAAATTATTGTTTTGTTTGGGTTCCACAGAAAAAGAAGCAAGTTGCCTCTCCCTGTACGAACTGGCTCTATAGAGGCATGATGTTGTCCTCATCCTCATCCAATTGATTTTGATGAACATCATCTTCTCCACATTTTGCTGAAGCAACCTTCTATACTGCTTACTGACCAGGTTCCCCGCTGCACTAAAAACTCTTTCAGAGTACACACTGGAGGGGGGACAACTCAGGTAAAATAGAGCCAGTTTGACTTTGTACAAGGGCTTTCAAACTGCCTTTTTTGTCCTTCCAGTACAGGAAAGGACTGTCTGACATGTCTACTTGGATGCTGTCACCAAAGTAATCCTCCACCACAGTGATGGGAAGGTCCGGCATCTCAACCACCAACACCCGTTGACTCCCCTTGGGGATTTGTGATAAAATGTCTTTAGGAGGGTGCAGTTGTTTGCAGTTGCTGCCGGCGGTGTGTGCTGTGCTCGGTCCTGTGCCCGTAGTACACGTTTAGCATGGACATAGTAACTGATACAAGCTTCCTAATGAAGGTCATTGGGAAGAATATCAAATTTACAACCACCAATGGATGCTTTCAGGGCGTGCCAATGAGTATTAATGTGAGCCGTACAATCACTTTAAGTAAAGTTAAGGATTTAGCAACGGGAAAGAAGTGCCTGGAACAAAAATCCTCTTTGGGCATACCATTCTGAAAGTGGAACCAAGAAGAATCGTCTGGTCCTTCAAGTTAAGAGCCAGAAAATAGGATGCATGACAGTATCCTACAGGCCATTAAACGGGCAGTTGAGGATGAAGATGCAGACTATGTTGTGATAGACCAGTGATAGACCAGTTTCAGCCTATGCTTGGTCCTGCAATTCGACATCTACAGAGTCAGAAAGTCCTGAGCATAGGTGCAGTGGGACTGAACTTGTGTCACCATGGAAAGTCGTGCTGGCTGCAGGTGGCTACGAAAAGACGCGTTTATCTTTTTGATGTCCTTCTCTTGGAGCCTGTAGCTTGAAGACAAAAACATTCTAAATTTGGTCCATGACTGTCGCTGGCTGGGGGATATCTCATCCCACCAATATGGGGTGGTTCTAAGCAATGTCTTTGATACACAGGTAGGAGATGTATACCTGTTCTTCATGGAAACCGGGGGGCTTCCTTCCTAATTGTACGTGTTCACTTAAGGAATGTTTGACTCGACATCTCAACATGCCATCTTCAGAAGTTTCATTCCTGACTTACAAGCAAACTTTAATAAAGGATAACGCCAATATATGGCTTGATCGTCCAATGTCTACACATTTGCTGAAAGAATTGGCTCTGGAAGTCTTACACCACTTGGCTCTGCGCCTAGCAATGTTGGATGCCATGTTAGCTGATTTTACATTATTGGTTGATGGGTATTTAAATTTGTATAGCAAAGGAGCAGGGGATGATTTGGGCAGCACTGAGATCTGCTCCGATTTTCCAAAAGAAATTCAGCAACTTTGTGTTTTCTAGCAAGTTAGGCAAGACTTACAAGCTGACTTACAAGCAAAGTTTAATAAATGATAACCCCACTACACAGTTGTATGCAATTAAAGAGGAGTCCACTTATCTTACATATCATTGACTCTCAGCAGTGAGTGATGCAAGATGGAATTGTCCTTGGGCCTTCCCAACCACCCTTATGTTGCGGAAATAGGACATGCACATGTTAGCTGATTTTACATCATTGGTTGGTGAGTATTTTAATACATATTGCCAAGGAGCAGCGGATAATTTGAGCCGCACTGAGATCTGCTCTGAGCATCCAAAAGAAATTCAGCAACTTTGTGTTTTCCAGCAAGTTAGGCGAGACTTGCAAGCTGACTTACAAGCAAAGTTTAATAAACGATAACCCCACTATATAGTTTAATTGTCCAATGTCTACACATTTGCTCAAAGAATTCGCTCTGGAAGTCTTACACCACTTGGCTCTGCGCCTAGCATTGTCGGATGCCATGTTAGCTGATTTTACATCATTGGGTGATTTAAATACATATAACCAAGGAGCAGCGGATGATTTGGGCCGAACTGAAATCTGCTCGGAGCTTCTAAAAGAAATTGTTTTCCAGCAAGTTAGGTGAAAGGAAGCAATACACGAATACATTGTCAATGGCCAAGGATTTCTTACCCGGGTCGAAAAGACAAGCCAATGAATGCACCAAGGAAGCTGGCTAACTATACTAAGCCACACAAGTGTGTAACACTAACACATGGCTCATCTAGGAGTGGCACTGCAGCGGCAGACAGGATGGCAGTTTGAAAAACTAGGCCCCACAAAGCACATATTGGTCAAAAAAAGAGGTGCAAGATGGAATTGTCCTTGGAATTATGTTGCGTAAATAGGACATGCACACTTTAACAAACCAATCATTCAGCGACAGGGTCTGCCACAAGACTGTGACTAAAATGGTTGATTTGTTTGGGCCCCCGCAAAAAAAGAAGCAAGTCACCTCTCCCTGCACAAACTGGCTTTATAGAGGCAAGATGACCTTCTCATCCTTCTCCTCTGATTCCTCATCACATCACCATCACATCACCATCAGCATCCTCTTCCTCTTCCTCCTCATCAACTTCCTCCTCAGTGCCAGCTACATCAATTTCCTCCTCCTGGTGTACAACAGTGACAACTTCAAAATCAGGAACTGGACTGTGGGTGATCCTTCCAGCATATGCAGAGGGCATGCTGCAAATGGTGGAAGGAGACACCTCTTCCCGTACAGTGATGGGAAGGTCAGGCTTCACAACCACCAACACCCTTGGACTCTCTTTGGGGATTTGTAATACCATGTCTTTAGAAGGCTGAGTTGTTTGCTGAATTTTTGTTGACAGCTTAACTCTCTTTACATTTCTAGGGGGGGGGAGGAGGGGGAGGAGGAGGGCTGTGATCGCTGTGTGAAGCTGGACCACTAGTCAAGAACATAGGACAGTACTTAGCCGTTCCTTGCCACTCCGTGTGGTAAATGGCATATTGGCAAGCTTATGTTTCTCCTCCAAGTATTTACATTTATTTTTTTCTTAAACGTACTCAACTTTGCCTTCTTGGATTTCACATGCTCTTGACGATGACATTGGGCATCGGCATTGGCAGAAGACGTTGATGGCATTTCATCATCATGTTCTATGTCTATGGCAGCAGCTTCAGCACTTGGAGGAAGTGGTTCTTGTACTATTGGAGCCTCCGTTATTTGGTTCTCCATTATCTTTCTGGAGTACAGCCACACAGCAGCAGAGACACAGAAAAAATGAAAAGGATTATTATTTACGTCAGTAACCGTTGTAAAAAAAATAATATATATATATTCATTAATTTGCAGCACCAATGTGCGGTGTGCACAGAGGTGAGGTGAGTACCCTGTCCCAGCTAACAGTCACAAAGCAGCAGACACAGAAAAATTGAAAAGGATTATTATTAAGGAATTTAAGTCATTAAACCTTATTTGCACCGACGTGGTGAGGTGAGACTTGTAGTACCTCTCCCGATTTACAAACACAGCAGCAGACACAGAAAATTTTGAAAGGATTATTAATAAATCAGGATTAACCCCTTTATTCTAAAATAAAAATGATATTTTGCAATTTGCACCGACGTGTGGCCTGCACAGGTGAGGTGAGACTTGTAGTACCCTGTTCCAGCTTAGTCACACAGCAGCAGACACAGAAAAATGTAAAATGATTATTAATAAGGAATGTGGTGGTAGGGACTGGGAGTGGGACTGGAGGACAGGTAACTCAATCTATATGAGGCACAGGCACAGACTACAGGGATAAATATATAATATACAGCACAGACTCTGTCAGTGTACCACTACACTACACTACACTACACTACACTCTCATTGAGAGAGAAGCTTGCAGACTAAAGTGAAGCTTGAATACTTAAGTGACTTGTGAGTTGGAAACAGAAGCAGGTGAGTTAGAACACAGAAAAAGGTGAGTTTGAGCACAAAAGCCTAAACACATATTATTGTTATTACCATACAACTGATACAATGTTTGGCATGGTGCAGTGCAGTGGATGTAATACATTTGTTTTGAGGGAGACATTCTGGAGACTCGGCTGCTGTTAAATCTGCAAACAATTTTCTTTGCTGCAGGAGGAGATAGCTGAACTGCATGCTGAGCTACGTAGGATGTCTGTGTCCTTGCAACCCCCACTGCCTCAGAGAGCCCCCAGAAGACATTCTGCCTGGACTGCTGTGGGCTCTGAAAGGAAAAGACTTACAGAGGGCATCAGACACATTCCCCAAGTGGTCACACTGCAAAACTCATATGCTGCTCTTGCAGGGTTGGAATGTATGACCAACATAGGCAATAAAGAACAGGAAGATACGAGGACTTCTACCTCTATTAACTGTAGGACCAGGAAAATTTCACCTCCAAAAAGGACTGCACTTCTTTTGGGAGATTTCATCATTAGAGGAGTTAATCTGGGAAATGCTACTCAAGTAGAGAAACAAGTAAGGTGCTTACCTGGAGCCACAGCTCCAAGAGATAAAGAACGCATGCTAAGAATTGTAAAGGCAGCAAGAAAAGATGGGGAGGTGGATGTCATCGTCCACCTAGGCACAAATGACCTGGTTAATGCTGAAGTCATGGCCGTAAAAGATGAATTTAGAAAGTTAGGAACTGCTCTAAAACAGGTGGCAACCACTGTAACTTTTTCAGAAGTATTGCAAGTACACCAAGGGGAAGATAGAACTCTGAGAATCAGAAACTTCAATGTTTGGCTAAGGAATTGGTGCAATGAGGAGAGATTTGGATATTTAGGTCAAAGTCAAGCTACCTGGCAAGACAGAGCCTTATATAAAAGTGATGGCCTGCACCAATCTTCAAGGGGAACGAGAATATTAAGTGAGACGTTTGGAAGCTTCATAAGCAACTATTTAAACTAGCAGAGGGGGGCAGTGAACCAAATGAAGAAATCTGCTCCCCCAACCTAAAGGTATTGTCTCAGCAGGAAAATGGAACAGGAAGCCTATCCACTGCAACAAAAGATAATGCCAATCAAAACCGAATAGATATAGGCAGAAATATGAACATAGCTAGGAGCAGAAGAAGCACAAACACAACTTTAAGAGCTATGTGTGCAAATGCTAGCAGCTTAGGAAATAAAATCCCAGAACTAATTGCAATAATGACAAGGGATGAACTGGATATTGTGGCTATTACAGAGACATGGTGCAATGAAAATCACGACTGGGACATAGCTATACCAGGATATACTTTATTTAGGAAGGACAGAATGGGAAGAATTGGAGGAGGGGTTGCAATACTGTATATGTGAAAAAAAGCATAAAGACTACCTTAATACAAAGTATTGAAGAAAAAACTGAGGCCCTTTGGGTGACCATAGAAACAGGGGAGAAGGCGATTTTTCGTATAGGGGTGATCTACAGACCACCAGGTCAGGAAGAGGAACTTGACAAGAGCCTATTGCAGGACATCAATAAAATGGCATTAAAAGGAGAGGTGATAATCATGGGAGACTTTAATCTACCTGATGTAAACTGGGAGCTGCCTGCTGCAAGTTCCACCAGAAGTAGGGACATGCTGAATTCCTTGCAAGGAGCATCCCTCCAGCAATTGGTGAGGGAGCCCACTCGTAAGGACGCAATATTAGACTTAATACTTACAAATGGTGACAGAATATCTGACATAAATGTGGGTGAAAACCTGGGATCCAGTGACCATCAAGCAGTATGGTTCAAAATAAAGACAGAGATTGACTCATCGCACACAAAAACAAAGGTGTTAGATTTTAGGAAGGCTGATTTTGTAGAGATGGGAAACTCTGTAAGGGATTATTTGGCGGAGTGGAGGAACTTGGAAGGAGTGCAGGATAAGTGGGAAAAATTAAAAAGGGCAATTCTAAAGCAACAGAACTTTGTGTCAAAGAGTTAGGAAAAACACAAGAAAAAGGAATCCATTGTGGTTTGCAAAAGAAGTAGCAAGTATTGTGAAAGCAAAAAAGTTGGCCTTTAAGAAATTTAAGCAGACGCAGAAGAATGAGGACAAAGAGGTGTATCTTGTTAGACAGAAGGAGGCTAAGAAGGTAATCAGATGTGCAAAAGCACAGGCTGAAGAGAAAATGTCCCAATCAGTGGGTAAAGGGGGGAAAACTTTTTTTAGATATATAAGTGAAAGGAGAAAAACAAAAAGTGGAATAATAAGACTAAAGACAGAGGCCCTTATTCTGATTGACGCGGACTTTACCGCATACTTTCGGATCGCGTCTTACGGCGTCTGCACATGCGTGGAGAACGCCACGCGCATGTGCCACGCATTGACTCGGTACCAGTTCGGCCAAATCCCGTCCAGAACTGTTCACCGCTATCATTCGGGAAATAGGGGCGTATTATGGGCGTCATGCGGAATGACACATGGGCGTAGTTTCAAAGTGGGCAAAACGGGGCGGAAACATGGGCGGACACGGGGGAGTACACTTATGTTGGGGGGCGTACATTCGGAAACCACTCCGAATGCACGCGATCAAAAAGGGCAGAAATGTGCGGTGTCCACAAGTGTACTATTGCTTTGCGGACACCACTCGTTCATGCGGTAGGCGAACGTACGCCTAATGACTACAACCATTAACACCTGAACCCAATAGAATCTACTCCTTTACTCATTACTCACTAATAGGCCGCTTGTCAGTGCTTTAATTGAAACCATTGCTGCTTCAAGGAAACCTTACTAGTCCCCCACATATGCTGTACTTGTCAGACCTTTCAAACTGCTAACAATGGACATGACAGAATATTAATACTATCAATACACATGTGTATTCGACATGTACTCATGAAACCACACATTTTGGGTAAAGTAAACACATTTATTTATATTCATGTCACACTCAATGCCAGTGTGATGCAAAGACCATAAAATAATACATACAAACAATAAACAACATGGCAGGAATGCTGCAAAATAAATAATAATACAAAACATATATAATTGCACACAGATGGACTCCAGCACCTCCTATGTGCCACTGCACATGCAGCCAGTGGGAAATGAGGAGGCTGCTGGCCCTTCTACAGCAGGGCAAGCTGCACCTGACCATTCAACAGCAGGGCACCCTACACCTGGCCCTTCTGCAGCAGGCCAACCTGCAGCTGGCTCATATGCACCATCAGCAGAATCATTTGGAACACAACCGGGGACTTCACAAGATAGTACCATGGCCATCACTTCAAGTACAGCTGACAGTAATGGCAGGCAAAAGAGGGCAACAGGGGAACCACTAAGGACATATGAAGCAAGGGCTCATCTGGTTACCCTGAGCACGTGATTGGACACAAGAAGCTGACACACACAGCACAATGGAAGATTTGGGAACACATAACGGCGGAGATTAATGCAGCCACAAGTTCATTTCCGACCACGTTTGGCCTTGGTAGGCTCCTTGGCCTGTGCAGCAGCTCTTCGGGGACGGCCAGATGCTGGGGCAGGTGGAGCAGATGATGTGGAGGGGTTGGCTGGTCTACCCCTCCTGCCAGCAGGGAGTGTTTCCGGTGGTAATGCACCAGAAACGGATGACATTAGGACCCTGTTGCTGGTAATCAGCTCCACCATAAGCTCATTATGGTGGAGGAGGAGATCATTTTGGCGGGTGGCTTGCTCGGCCAGCACCTGAGCACTTGCAGCCATGGCCTGCATGCTCGCAGCCATGGACTGCTGGGTGCTGACCAAGCTCGCCAGGATCTCCTCGGTCCTACGCACCCGTTCTGATGCCAAGTCTCCCTGCTGGTTGATGTCCCCAAGCACCTGGGCCAAGGCGGCCAAATCGGCTTGGGCCGATGCCTGCTGCTGCACAGGCCTACCTCTGGGGCCAGGTGGCACGGACTCCTCCACCTCCTGAGCAGAGTCCTCACCAAGCGGTGGGGTGTCTGTGGGAAAAGATAAACACAATTAGGAGACATTCTACGATAATTACTTGCACAAGTTTATGGCATGACCAATATTTACCTTCCAGAAAAGACGCAAACACTTCAGCTGGGGCCTCGCTATCCATCGTGCTCACCCCCCTGATCTCCTCAACTGCTATACAGCTCTCGGCCATCACCTCCAGGGGGGTGAGCTCTAGCCCTGATGGCATGGGCCCGGCCCCAGATGTCTGGCTGTGTTCCCACCGCTTGGTCATCTTCCTCTTCAGGTTGGTTTTGAAGTCCTGCCACCTGCAATGTAAGTTGACATATTAATACATGTCACTCCCAATGTTAGCTGTTGCAGCCATTGCTCTGTGCTACATATTACAACATGTGATTAATGTCCCATATATAATATTACATGCAACTATGATATCAACCGTTACAATACACATTCACAATCACCCTACTCTAACTCTCAACAAAATAACATGGCAATAATGTATGTGTATCGTAACAACCTCACGGGCCATTTGCTAAATGCATCTAAGCATCAATTCAATCATTACTTGTCTATTACTGGCCACATGTATCACAAAACAACTTGCCTCTTCTTCACATGGTTGGCCTCACGAACTTGTGGCGCTACTTCATTAATCTCTGCCGTTATCTGTTCCCAAATCTTCCATCTGCGTGTGTGTGTCAGCTTCTCGGATGGACACTCTATCCAATCACGTGCTCGGGGAACCAGGATGGCCAGCTCCTGTGCTTCATATGCCTTATTTTTTTTGGGTGGTTCCGCTGTTGCACTGGCTCGCCCCTTGCCACGTCCCTGGCCACGCCCCCTGGCACCAGTCGCTGCACTTGAAGTGCTGGCCATGCTACTACCTTGTGAAGTCCCCGGTTGTGTTCCAAACAATTCTGCTGATGGTGCATATGAGCCAGCTGCAGGTTGGGCTGCTGCAGAAGGGCCAGGTGTAGGTTGCCCTGCTGTAGAATGGTCAGGTGCAGCTTGCCCTGCTGTAGAAGGGCCAGCAGCCTCCTCATTACCCACTGCCTGCATGTGCAGTGGCACATAGGTGGTGCTGGAGTCCATCTGGTGAAAAAGTTGCTGCAGCTCTGGGTCCAGCTCTGGTTGGGATCCAGACATGTTAGCAACAACATTGTCAGCTTCTAATAGACCTTTATATACTGTTTGTGTATCCTGTTTGGCGGACATCAGCGGCAGCTGCGTTCCGTGCGTGAGCGTACGTCGCTGTTTTTTCGCGCCGCATACGGTGGCGGAAATTCCATTGTGTAAAACCTGGCGAAAGTTCTACATGAAATACTGGTCACCAATGCTAACATTGCATAGAATCTTCTGATAAACCTGTGACTATTGCACAATACACATGCTATTTGCTAGCATGACATGACATTTGAATTATGACTACTGTGGTATTGTGGCGTTTTATTGCAAGCTAAAAGTAGCCCAATCCCTTAGATAATCCAGGCCACAAATCATGCAATACTCATCTCTACTGTTATAGACCACACATGTGAGAGCCCTATAAATAGTGAGTTGCTGCTAGAATCATTTGTCTCCAGATCTGGACTTGTCAGGGTCTAAGGTAAGCTCTTCCATGCTCCTTGTAGATATGATATCCATTAACAATGTAAGTGTATGAATGTATGCACCATTGCCTCACTGACTACAGATTGTTGGGCCAGCAAAGTGCGTGTATCATTATTGCAACATGTCACATGTTCACTATTTCACTCACAGGTCTTAAACATGTGTGGGTTCATCTATTGCAGGACAACATGTCCCAGCAATAGATGAAATGTCTCATAGTACATGATGTCGGCAAAAAATGCTGACACCTTTATATGTGTGTTTTGGACGGTGTGTATTGAGTTCATATTATTGTGTCATCATTAGAGAGTCAAATGGATCTGCGGGATTACACGGGGCGGCCATCTATTGTACGTATTGAAGGCTACAAATCAATTTGTAGTGGGATATGGCCATTATGTGCATAGGTGCATCAGTATTTATGTTCATTTCTTTATAGGTTGCAGAAGCTATTCTGCGCTACATGGAGAGGAGGCTAAGGGCACTTGCGGCTCTCCCCACTCGTCGCCCAAGGAGGCCAGGACGTGCTAGAATCTATCGCACACGGGTGACTCTGTTTGCTATGCCCGATGATGAGGTACTTACTAGGTACCGGTTACCCCCACATGTAATTCTGGATCTGCTCACCCTAATTCAGAGTGATTTGGAACCTCTACACGGGATCACGACAGCAATTCCGCCTCACACACAGCTGCTGGCGGTGTTGCATTTCTGCGCCTCAGGATCATTCCAACAAGTAGTGGCAGTACTTGCTGGAATATCTCAGCCGGCCTTCTGCCGAATCCTGAGGCGTGTGACGTCGGCCATGTTCAGGCGCAAGGGGCACTTCATGGCCATGACATTTGCCACCGAGACCCTGCGCAGAAGCCAGCAGGCCTTCCATCAAATTGCTGGCTTCCCTAATGTGATAGGGGCTGTGGATGGCACCCATGTACCATTTGTGCCTCCATCTCGAAGTGAGAAGATATATAGGAACCGCAAATTGTTCCACTCACTGAACGTGATGGTGGTATGTGGCCCATCCATGGAGATTGTCGCCTTCAACTCGAAGTTTTCCGGAAGTGCCCATGACTCTCATGTCATCCGACAAACCGGGATATGGCAAAGACTACAAGAGCTGGAAGGCCGTGATGCGTGGGTTCTGGGTGACTCCGGTTACCCATGTACGCCCTGGCTACTTACGCCGTACAGCTACCCAGCACCGGGCCCACAGGAGGCATTCAATCGGGCGCATGTTGCCACCAGGCAAGTGGTGGAGCGCTCAATTGGCCTTTTAAAAGGTCGATTTAGAGTGCTCCACCGCACTGGTGGTGACTTACAATATGCGCCTGAAATGGTGTCGAGGATCGTGGGCCTGTGTATATTTTTCCACAACATTGCTGTGCGGCGTGAGATACCCTTTGATGAGTGGGAGGTACCATCTGAGCCGCAAGATCCGCCCATGCGCCCATCCCGCGCCCCTGAATGCCGGAGGGGATACCAGCTGCGGGACTCTGTGGCGCAAAGATACTTCAGGTACATGTTATCGAGTTCACAGAACACACCAATTATTGTACAAATCACCCCTTCAAATAAGTACAGTGTGTTAGTTGTCAGTGTTACAACACGAAAATTAGCCAGCCTGCCCTCCTAATGGCAAAGAAATAGGAGATATTTATCATATGTGCTTAGTTTTGGGGGAAGTTAAATATTGGTGCGAATTATTATACCTTGTTCAAGGGATCTTATGTGTTTGTTATATCTTCATTATTGTAGTTGATACTATCCCTGATGACTGGTGAGTACATTGATTTATTCTGTAATGTGTTTGGGATTTTTTCATGTGTTGATGTCTGATTTGTTTGCATATATATATATATATATATATATATATATATATATATATATATATATATATATATATATATATATCTATATATATGATATTAGAATTTATTCACATGTTTCTACATTTCAAGGAGCAGGCAGCCAGGCAGGCAGGCAGGCAGGCAGGCAGGCAGGCAGGCAGGGCTGTTGTATAATGGTGGTCTCAGGATACCTGCAAGTGTGTGTATGTGTCTTTTACACATAAATGTACGCATACACATAGATGCATAGAGTAAATAATGCTAAGTACAGCTATGCGTTGCTAAGCTATAGCACGCGTTGCTTGGCGGAGCGAGGCGTCATTGGATTTGCTAAGTGCATACACACTGTGTTTTATATATATCAGATTTGTTCATTGCCATACATCAACACTACTGTTTGGAAGGCAAGCGAATTTGTCACCATTTGTGTTGGCGCAGAGACGCTGTTCATGTAAAGATGAACAATAAAGTTATTAACACAAATAACTGTGATCAACCAATGCCACCAGCTGATTGGTTGATAGATGCCATTGTCAACATGGCGGAGACACGAAGGGCAGAACCCTTCACACATGCGGAGCTGAGGGTTCTTGTCTCCGTCATGGAGACAAGGCTGGGCCGTGCAGGGCCCTTTATAACGAACCGGCATAAGCGGAGGGCCTATGCTGCGGCAGGGCGCCGAATTTACGCCCGCACTCGGGTGCGGAGGTCCCTCGGGCAGCTGGAGAGGCGGTGGTCGGACCTCCGCAGGCGCCAGCCCCAGCTGCTTCAGCAACTCAGGGGCGAAATTGCTGATTGTGAGTATTTTAGCTATGAAATTTCGCACTTACAACATAGCATATATAAACAATAAAATGTGTCTCATGATAAGTGGGTGTCCATGGGTTTAAAAGTCCATAGACTGTTATGTGTGCTTCTTCCTGGTTAACATGCAGTCATGTGGCTTTTATATGTAATGCCATAGCATTGAGGATTATGATGCATACAATGTGCCAGATCTAATATGTGTTACACATTGATAAATGCCTGGGTTGTAATGTGTGAACAAATTACTACCAATCACATACTAATTTAAATGTCACTATTTGGAATCCATTAACAGTAAGGAGCTACTTTCCTGCATCGTTTGCCATCATTATCACCCTTCCATGTATGTCTTGTTATGGATTAATACATGTGCCCCAATGACCCCACATTGACCATGATGTTTTTTTCTAACACACAGCACGAGCCCAAGCACAACAGGCCCGTGAAGAGGCGGAGGCAGCCCTGGCACAGGAGGAGGCCCAAGACCCGGAGGAGGAGGTGCCGGCAATGGTGGAGGAGGAGGAAGTGGAGGAGGAGGAGATGGTGGTGGAGGAGGAGGAGGTGCGTGAGGAGGTGGTGGAGGAGGATGTGGAAGCGGAGTTGGTTGCGGAGGAGGAGGTGTTGGTGGCGGAGGAGGAGGTGGAGGAGGAGGTGGTGGTGGTGGAGGAGGAGGAGGAGGAGGAGGAGGAGGAGGAGGAGTTGGAGGAGAAGGTTGTTGGTGCAGAGGAGCTGGCGGAGGAGGGGTCTGAGGAGGCCACGGTTGCCCCGGAGGAGTCGGATGACGATGGGGAGGAGGCGTGCCAGGCCCCGGAATATCAGCAGATCGGTATGTTAACATAATGCATCATTCATGAAGTAGTTGTACTGGTATTTGTTATGTAGCACTGTTGATAAAAATTTTTTGTCCCATACTATTCATATAGACCCCAAAGTGGGTAGCTACAGATACAGGTACGGGTTAGATGGGGTGTTCAAGGCATCCCTTTCATCCAGGACACCTCTGAATTACACCGGTTTGTGGGATGGGTTGGAGCTCCATTTTGACTGCCACATAACCGTTGTAGTTAAACAGGATCCTGGAGTAAAGGGATGAGTGGATCATTTGTGGATTAAATTCACCTGCTGCAAGCGTTGATTATGACCCATCAAATAGTGGAATCTATATTGTTGGTGAATGTTATTTATAAACTCTAGGATGTATGCTATAAATGGAGTATGGCCCGGCCTACCTTGGAATGGAGTCAGAAGTTGCCAGTGTCCCAGGAGCCTCCTCTACCTAAACACCCCCTGTACTTCAGATTTTTTTTTGGCCCTCACAGAATTGTAGGTTGGTTTAGACAGAATTATGATTTTGAGGATGTGTACTGTGCATTCCTGACATTTGCATAACTCCCATGCCACGAACCATCACTGAACTTAGACTGAGCAGATTGTGACAAGTTCTTATTGATGGAGGCCATGACCTGCTTGTCATTGGTTAGTCATGGGTGGGTTGTGACTGAGAAGAAACAATATGACTGTTATGTCTTCTGCAGAGTAAAGGGTATAGGCCAAAAAATACAGTATGTAGTAAATAAGTTAGCATGTATGTATATATGTATGTGTCATATCTATTTATCTATGTGTGTCTCTATCTCTCTACATCATGGGTCCTCAAACTGCGGCCCTCCAGATGTTGTGAAACTACAAATCCCGCCATGCCTTGCCACAGTTTTAACACTTCCTTATAGCAAAACTGTGGCAAGGCATGCTGGGATTTGTAGTTTCACAACATCTGGAGGGCCGCAGTTTGAGGACCCATGCTCTACATAGATATATATATATATATATATATATATACACACATGTCACCTAGCATTTGTGCAATTTATGTCGCAGTATGTGAAATGTATGCAAGAATAACATGACTAATTGTTGCCCCTTTGACATGCCCACAGATGACACCACACCGGCAGATGAGGGGGTGCGTGGGGCCCTCCTGCGAGTGGAGCACCATCTGCGGCTCGCTCAAGCAGACCTGCAGGACCTCAAAGACCTGCTTATTTAATTTATAATTTTATATTTTTTTATTTATGTTAATTGTCTGGTTCAATAAATTCTTTATGCAAGTTCACAGTTGTTGGTTTTATTTGCACTTTAAATAGTATATGTGTAGATTGGTTATAATCTTTTACACAGGGTGTAATACAAACCATTGCACTTACATTGCTGTAAGGGTTAATGTGTGCAATGCATGTGTTAGGCATGCTTGTAAGGATATATTGGAATCTAATTGATTCCAAGTCCAAATAAGCAGTTTTTTATGAGGATAGGTAATTGAATAAGTGGGTCATGTGATGTATTGCAGAAGATACTTCATAGTGGGTTGTTTGGCGTAAATACTCCGCTTACGTGCGGTAGCACCGCTTGGCTCCCGTTCGGATGCGGTATTCCCGAGCATACTCTGTAATACTCTGTAATACCGTGCCGAATCGGAGTGTTTCTCCCGCACACGCATGCTTTGTATGTCGTCCGTAAACACGCCCTGTTCTTAAAGAGTGAGTCCGTCCGAATGCGGAGGACACGTGGGCGTTTCTACGGACGATGGCCGCATGCGGCAAAACACCGTGGCGTGCTGACCGCTCCGTAAGAATGCGGGAATTTCCGCACAGATCAGAATAAAGGCCAGAGAGTGGAAGTTTTCTTGAGGGGGACAATGTAATAGCAGATAATATTAATAATTATTTCTGCTCAGTATTCACTGCTGAAAGAGAGGGGAAGGGGCCACAATTAAGTTGCAAGTATAGTCAGAAAACTGAGGGAGAAACAAGTACATTTACAGAGGAGAAAGTCCTCACAGAACTCTCAAAACTGAAAGTGGATAAATCAATGGGGCCAGATGGGATACAGCCAAGGATACTAAAAGAGCTCAAAGGGGAGCTGGTAAAACCAATAACAGAATTATTCAACCAGTCACTAGCTACTGGAGTAATCCCAGAGGACTGGAAAACAGCGAATGTAGTCCCACTGCACAAAAGTGGAAGCAAAGAAGAGGTAAGCAACTATCGACCAGTGAGCCTTACATCAGTAGTAGGGAAATTGATGGAAACACTCTTAAAAGAAAGAGTTGTAGAATATCTCAAAACCAGCAATTTACAGGATCCAAAACAGCATGGGTTTACTGGGGGAAGATCATGTCAAACAAATCTTATTGACTTTTTTGACTGGGTGACTAAAGTAATAGATCAAGGTGGGGCTGTAGATGTAGCTTATCTAGACTTTAGTAAGGCTTTTGACACTGTCCCACATCGCAGACTGTTAAATAAACTTGAAAGCTTGGGATTGGATTCTAAGATAGTTGAATGGATAAGAGCATGGTTGCAGGACAGAAAACAGAGAGTTGTAGTAAATGGAGTACAGTCAAAGGAGGGAAAGGTTACAAGTGGAGTACCCCAGGGATCTGTACTTGGACCAGTGCTTTTTAATATCTTTATTGGTGATATTGCAAATGGAATTGAGGGTAAATTGTGCCTTTTTGCAGATGACACAAAAGTATGCAACAGGGTAGACACACCAGGAGGGGTAAAACAAATGATTGATGATCTAGGTAGATTTGAGGAATGGTCAAGAGCATGGCAACTACAGTTTAATGCCAAAAAATGCAAACTCATGCACTTGGGTTGCAAAAATCCAAAGACTAAATATAGTATAAATGGCACTATAATGGAAACTACTGAGGAAGAGAGGGATCTAGGTGTCACTATTTCAGGGGACTTAAAGGCAGGTAGGCAATGTAACAAAGCAATGAAGAAGGCAAGTCAGATGCTTGGTTTCATAGGGAGAGGTATCAGCAGTAGAAAGAAAGAAGTAATAATGCCACTGTATAGGTCATTGGTACGACCTCATCTAGAGTATTGTGTTCAGTTCTGGAGGCCATATCTCCAGAAGGATATAAATACATTAGAGACTGTACAAAGAAGGGCAACTAAAATGGTGCATGGCCTACATCACAAAACGTACCAGGAAAGACTAAAAGATCTTAATATGTATACTTTAGAGCAGTGAAGGGAAAGGGGGGACATGATAGAAACTTTCAAATATATCAAGGTTTTTAACAAGGTACAGGTGGGAGACATTCTTCACAGGAAGAGGAGCAGCAGAACACGAGGACATGCACTGAAACTAGAGGGAGGAAGATTCAGGGGAAATTTGAGGAAGAATTACTTCACAGAAAGAGTAGTAGATAAGTGGAATAGCCTCCCATCAGAGGTGGTAGAGGCAAATACAGTAGTACAATTTAAACATGCTTGGGATAGGCATATTGATATCCTTACAAAAAAATAAGGATCAAATATGGTTTGAGGTAACATGTTTAAAAAAAGGGGCAGACTAGATGGGCCAAGTGGTTCTTATCTGCCGTCAAATACTATGTTTCTATGTTTCTATGTTTCTATGGGGGAAATTTACCAATATGAAAAACCTAGTTTTTCGTATTGGTAGTTTCCCTACGACTGCATACGACTGTTTAAGTCGTATGCAAAGTCGTGTTCCGGAGGATCAGTTACAAAGCAGTCATATACGACTGCTTTGTAACCCTCCGATGGTGTAATGATTCGTATTAGCGGCCGTATATACGGCCGCTAATACGAATTATTTCTAGCAGTCTGCACGGATCAGTCAGATCCGTGCAGGCTGCAAGGTGTAAAAAAAAATAGAAAAAATAAATAAATAAAAAAAAACCGGCGTGGGGTCCCCCCATAGCCGAAACCAGCACCAGGCTGAAGGAGCCGGGGCCGGTAATTAAAAATCAGGGAACCCGACAAATAGGGGTTCCCCGATTTTTAACAACCAGCCCCAGGCTCCAGGTCCGGGGCTGGTTCCCAAAATACGGGGGACAAAATGAGTAGGGGTCCCCCGTATTTTAAGAACCAGCCCCAGGCACAACCAGCCGGCAGGGTAATGTCACAGCCGGGGGACACTTATAATATAAGGTCCCGCGGCCAAAACATTCTCCCTACCGACCAGTCAGCCTGGCCAGGGGCCCTGGGGGAGTGGGGACCCCCCAATGAAGGGGTCCCCCCCCTCCAGGACTTACCTGACCAGGCTGAAGCCTGGTGCTGTCCTCGATGCCCCTGGGCGGTGGGCATCGAGCTGATAAATGTTGTAAAAAAAAGATGAACCTATTGTTTTTTACTGTGGCACTACAAGTGCCAGCAAGCCTCCCCAGCAAGCTGGGACTTGGAGAACCACAAGTCCCAGCCTGCTGGGCATTAAAGGGCCCGCTGGCACTTGTAGTTCTACAGTTAAAAAAATAGTGCACAAAACACACTGACACACTTTTAAAATAAAACTTTATTACACACAAAGCCCACACATACTAATACTTACCTATCTTCTTCCCATAGGTCGCCCTGGTCCTGTGTCGGCGTCTTCTGGTCCTGTGTCGTCTTCTTCCTCCATGTCGACGTCGCTGTCGGCGATGGTGTCCCCGTCCGGATCCGACGAAATCCATTTGGGAAGCTGTGGAAGGAAACCATACTCACCTGTCCCAGCGCGACGTAGTCCAGGTAAGGGTCTTTGCAAAAAAACAAACCGACACCCCGAAACCAGACCGGACTGACGGAGACGCACGTGTGTTTGTTTACATCGTGCGGCTCCGCCTCCCGAATGCCGCTATTGGCCGCCTTGCGGCCTAGCGGCTCCTGATTGGCCGCTAGGCCACAAGGCGGCCAATAGCGGCATTCGGGAGGCGGAGCCGCACGATGTAAACACCGTGCGTCTCCGTCAGTCCGGTCTGGTTTCGGGTGTTCGGTTTGTTTTTTTGCAAAGACCCTTACCTGGACTACGTCGCGCTGGGACAGGTGAGTATGGTTTCCTTCCACAGCTTCCCAAATGGATTTCGTCGGATCCGGACGGGGACACCATCGCCGACAGCGACGTCGACATGGAGGAAGAAGACGACACAGGACCAGAAGACGCCGACACAGGACCAGGGCGACCTATGGGAAGAAGATAGGTAAGTATTAGTATGTGTGGGCTTTGTGTGTAATAAAGTTTTATTTTAACCCCTTCACGACATTTGACGTATATATACGTCATGGCCGGGAAGTACTTCCCGACACATGACGTATATATACGTCATGACTTTAAACTGTCACTGCGTCTCGAGACGCAGTGACAGAGGGACGATGTCTGCTGTCCCTGACAGCAGACATGTCCCTGCGTGCCCAGGGGGGGCTGCGATGCCGCCCCCCCGTCGGCGATCGCTGTGATTGGCTGTTCAGTGTGAACAGCCATTCACAGCGTTTTCCTGTGTTACCAGCGAATCAGACGCTCGGTAACACAGGTGTCAATCACCGCCGGGCGTCAGGGGGCATGAGGGGGTCATCGGTGACGATGACACCTCACCCCACCCTCACCCCACCTGCCCCCAAGGCTGTGATTGGTCCGTGGGACCCACGGACCAATCACAGCCAAGGCGCGACATTTAAACTAACGGTGACTGCGCTGCAGACGCCATTCCGGTCTGGAATAGCGTGCAGAACGGTCACCGTGCCTGTCTGCCGTGATACTGACCTGATCCTTGCTAATACTTACCTGATCCTTGCAAATACCTTACCTGATCACTTGATCACTGCTTGTAGCGTGCTGGACGCTTCCTGGATCTGACTTCCTGAGACTTCCTGCTGCTGCTGCAGTGTGATAGAGAGATAGAGAGATAGAGAGATAGATAGAGAGAGATAGAGAGATAGTGACAGAGAGAGCTATATTTTGTGTCTGCTACCCCCCCTTTTTGGGGGTGCAGGGGTTTTTTATATATAAATAACTGTCAGTGCTGCTGCTGCAGTGTCATAGAGATAGTGATAGATAGTGATAGATAGTGATAGATAGTGAGAGATAGAGAGATTTGTGTCTGCTACCCCCCCCTTTTTGGGGGTGCAGGTTTTTTTTTTTATATATATAACTGTCAGTGCTGCTGCTGCAGTGTCATAGAGTGATAGATAGTGATAGATAGTGAGAGATAGAGAGATAGAGAGAGATAGTGACAGAGAGTGTATATTTTGTGTCTGCTACCCCCCCTTTTTGGGGGTGCAGGTTTTTTTTTATACATATAACTGTCAGTGCTGCTGCTGCAGTGTCCTAGAGTGATAGATAGTGATAGATAGTGATAGATAGTGAGAGATAGAGAGAGATAGAGAGAGATAGTGACAGAGAGTGATAGAGAGTGTATATTTTGTGTCTGCTACCCCCGCCTTTTGTGCTGATCACTATATCTGAGGTGATCAGCAACTTTTTGGGGGCGCAGAGGTTTTTTTTTTTTATATATACCTGTCAGTTGCTGCCAGTTGCACCAAAGGTTGTGCACCTGCTGCCCCTCACTGGTAATCAGTGTCGCATCACTGATCACCTTTTTTTTTTTTTTGTGGGTGCTGTGTGGTCTTTTTTTAATTTTTTTTTACACACATTGTGATTTTGTGGGTGTCCTGTGGCCACTGTGCGCTGATCAGTGACGTACATCACTGATCAGCTTTTTCGGCACAGGGTTGATCTATTTTTTTTTTTTTTTGATCAAATTCCTGTTGCCTTTGAGCGCTGTTCAGTGACGGACGTTACTGACCAACATCTGTGCTCAATTTTTGGCGCAGGACCTTTTTTTTTGTTTTTTTAACCCCTTCAATTTTTTTTTTTTTAACCCCTTCAATTTTTTTTTTTGTATAAAGTATTTTTTTTTTTCTGCACTACATACACACTACACACTACATACCCCCCGGGTTGAAATAAAGTTTGTTACCCCCCTACACTATACACGTGTTGAAACATTTCACTACCAGTAACACAAAAATAAAAATGTCATCCCAAATGTCATCCCAAATGTCATCCCAGTCATCCAGAAGAATGTATTCAGTGGAGGAGGCATATGCCATGCTTGCTTCTGATTCTGACACAGCCAGTGAGGCAAGCGGGGAATTTGAAGGATTCGTCTTAAGCTCCTCTTCCTCCTCTGGTGATGAGGGACCCCCTCAAAGACGCCCCCGTAGAGCAGCTGAGACCCCCCCCCAATAATTGATCTCGTATGGACCCCACCACCAGACAATTTTGAGCCCCAGGTTCCTGAGTTTTTGGCCATGCCAGGAATCCAATTTGATTCCACAGGTCTCAGAGAAATTGACTTTTTCAAATTATTTTTCTCTGATGATTTTATAAATTTAATGGTGGACCAAACTAATTTATATGCCCAGCAGTTTATTGCTCAAAACCCCACGTCATCATTTGCTAGGTGGACCCCTGTAGATGCAGTAGAGATGATGACGTTTTGGGGTCTGGTGTTTCATATGGGCATAGTAAAAAAGCCACAAATTAGGCAATATTGGAGTACAGATGTTCTGTACAGCACCCCATTTTACCGTATGGCCATGCCCCGGGCTCGTTTTGAGGCAATCCATAAATTTATACATTACACCGATAATGCACAGTGCCCACCCAGAGATGATCCCACCTTTGACAGGCTATTCAAAGTCAGGCCGGTCATTGATCATTTCAGTGCCAAATTTGCAGAGCTATACATCCCTGATAAATGTATTAGCATCGACGAGTCCCTTATACATTTTAAAGGAAGGGTTAAATTCCGCCAGTACCTTCCCAGTAAGAGGGCAAGGTATGGCATAAAAATGTATAAGCTGTGTGAAAGCACCACAGGGTACACCCACAAGTTTAGGGTATATGAAGGGAAGGATTCAAGAATTGAACCGCCAGAATGCCCCCCCTCCCTCGTAGGTGTTAGTGGAAAAATTGTCTGGGATTTAATGCACCCCTTCCTGGATAAGGGTTATCACCTCTATGTGGATAACTTTTACACCAGCATCCCCCTGTTTACGGCCCTTGGTTCAAGAGGTACAGCAGCTTGCGGTACTGTGCGTAAGAACCAAAGAGGCCTCCCAAAAACGCACATTGCCCAAGTAATGAGAAGGGGTGAAAGCAGGGGAATATGCACCGAAAATATGTTGTTGGTCAAATATAAGGACAAGAGGGATGTCCTTATACTGACAACAATTCATGGAGACAGTACCACCTCCATCCCTGTACGAGGTACCAGTACCCACACCTCAAAACCAAATTGTATCCTAGATTACAATAAGTACATGGGCGGAGTGGATCTTTCAGATCAGGTACTGAAGCCGTACAGTGCCCTGCGGAAAACAAATATCTGGTACAAGAAGCTGGCCGTGTATATCATCCAGATGGCACTGTATAACGCTTACGTGCTATTCCGTTCCACCGGCCAGAGGGGGACATTTATGCACTTTCAAGAGGAAGTCATAAAGGGCCTAATATTTGGGAACCAGCAGGCAGAGGGCCCCAGTACTTCTAGTACTGGCCCCCGTATTGTACCAGGGCAGCATTTTCCCAACGAAATCCCCTCCACTGCAAGAAAGGGCAGGACACAAAAAAGGTGCAAAGTTTGCTATAAAAAGGGAATAAGAAAGGAAACTATTTTCCACTGTGAAACTTGCCCCGACAAACCCGGCCTATGTATAAAGGAGTGTTTCAAAATATACCACACATCTATGGATTATTAGGTTCATCATTTCACCGTGCTTCGGGGGTCTTGCTAATGCCACATAGCACCCACCATTCATTCCACCAGAATCTGAGCTGCAAAATCCAAAAATCACTCCTTCCCTTCTGAGTCCTGCCATGCACCCAACTGGTATTTTTTGGTCACATGTGAGGCATTGCCGTACTCTGTAGAAATGGGGGCACAGATTTTGGGGTGCTTTGTCTCCTTCATTCCTTGTGAAAATGAAAAATTTTGAGCCAGAAGTACATTTTTGTGTAAAAAAATGTAATTTTTCATTTTCACAGCCCAGTTGTACCAAAATTGGTGAAACCCCTGGGGGTTTGAAATGTACACTATACCCCTAGATGAATTCCCTGAGGAGTGTAGTTTGCAAAATGGGGTCACTTGTGGGGGGGTTCCACTGTATTGGTAATGCAACATGGCACCCACCATTCATTCCACCAAAATCTGTGCTCCAAAATCCAAAAATCACTCCTTCCCTTCTGAGTCCTGCCATGCACCCAACTGGTATTTTTTGGTCACATGTGAGGCATTGCCGTACTCTGGAGAAATGGGGGCACAGATTTTGGGGTGCTTTGTCTCCTTCATTCCTTGTGAAAATGAAAAATTTTGAGCCAGAAGTACATTTTTGTGTAAAAAAAATGTAATTTTTCATTTTCACAGCCCAGTTGTACCAAAATTGGTGAAACCCCTGGGGGTTTGAAATGTACACTATACCCCTAGATGAATTCCCTGAGGAGTGTAGTTTGCAAAATGGGGTCACTTGTGGGGGGGTTCCACTGTATTGGTAATGCAACATGGCACCCACCATTCATTCCACCAAAATCTGTGCTCCAAAATCCAAAAATCACTCCTTCCCTTCTGAGTCCTGCCATGCGCCCAACTGGTATTTTTGGTCACATGTGAGGCATTGCCGTACTCGGGAGAAATTGGGGCACAGATTTTGGGGTGCTTTGTCTCCTTCATTCCTTGTGAAAATGAAAAATTTTGAGCCAGAACTGCATTTTTGTGTAAAAAAATGTAATTTTTCATTTTCACTGCCCAGTTGTATCAAAATTGGTGAAACCCCTGGGGGTTTGAAATGTACACTATACCCCTAGATGAATTCCCTGAGGGATGTACTTTGCAAAATGGGGTGACTTGTGGGGGGGTTCCACTGAATTGGTGCTTTGGGAGTCTTGCTAATGCAACATGGCACCCACCATTCATTCCACCAAAATCTGTGCTGCCAAATCCAAAAATCACTCCTTCCCTTCTGAGTCCTGCCATGCGCCCAACTGGTATTTTTTGGTCACATGTGAGGCATTGCCGTACTCGGAAGAAATTGGGGCACAGACTTTGGGGTGCTTTGTCTTCTTCATTCCTTGTGAAAATGAAAAATTTTGAGCCAGAACTGCATGTTTGTGTAAAAAAATGTAATTTTCCATTTTCACATCCCAGTTGTACCAAAATTGGTGAAACCCCTGGGGGTTTGAAATGTACACTATACCCCTAGATGAATTCCCTGAGGGGTGTACTTTGCAAAATGGGGTGACTTGTGGGGGGGTTCCACTGTATTGGTGCTTTGGGAGTCTTGCTAATGCAACATGGCACCCACCATTCATTCCACCAAAATCTGTGCTGCCAAATCCAAAAATCACTCCTTCCCTTCTGAGTCCTGCCATGCGCCCAACTGGTATTTTTTGGTCACATGTGAGGCATTGCCGTACTCGGGAGAAATTGGGGCACAGATTTTGGGGTGCTTTGTCTCCTTCATTCCTTGTGAAAATGAAAAATTTTGAGCCAGAACTGCATTTTTGTGTAAAAAAATTTAATTTTTAATTTTCACTGCCCAGTTGTATCAAAATTGGTGAAACCCCTGGGGGTTTGAAATGTACACTATACCCCTAGATGAATTCCCTGAGGGGTGTACTTTGCAAAATGGGGTGACTTGTGGGGGGGTTCCACTGTATTGGTGCTTTGGGAGTCTTGCTAATGCAACATGGCACCCACCATTCATTCCACCAAAATCTGTGCTGCCAAATCCAAAAATCACTCCTTCCCTTCTGAGTCCTGCCATGCGCCCAACTGGTATTTTTTGGTCACATGTGAGGCATTGCCGTACTCGGGAGAAATTAGGGCACATATTTTGGGGTGCTTTGTCTCCTTCATTCCTTGTGAAAATGAAAAATTTTAAGCCAGAACTGCATTTTTGTGTAAAAAAATGTAATTTTTCATTTTCACTGCCCAGTTGTATCAAAATTGGTGAAACCCCTGGGGGTTTGAAATGTACACTATACCCCTAGATGAATTCCCTGAGGGGTGTACTTTGCAAAATGGGGTGACTTGTGGGGGGGTTCCACTGTATTGGTGCTTTGGGAGTCTTGCTAATGCAACATGGCACCCACCATTCATTCCACCAAAATCTGTGCTGCAAAATCCAAAAATCACTCCTTCCCTTCTGAGTCCTGCCATGCGCCCAACTGGTATTTTTTGGTCACATGTGAGGCATTGCCGTACTCGGGAGAAATTGGGGCACAGACTTTGGGGTGCTTTGTCTCCTTCATTCCTTGTGAAAATGAAAAATTTTGAGCCAGAACTGCATGTTTGTGTAAAAAAATTTAATTTTCCATTTTCACATCCCAGTTGTACCAAAATTGGTGAAACCCCTGGGGGTTTGAAATGTACACTATACCCCTAGATGAATTCCCTGAGGGGTGTAGATTGCAAAATGGGGTGACTTGTGGGGGAGGTTCCTAACTTTTAGCACTTATGGTGCCTAGAAACCTACATGGTGCCTAAAAAAAAATCTCATAAAAAGGAGGCTCCAAAATCAAGTAGGTGCTCCTTCTATTATGAAGCCTGTGGTTTGGTCAACGTGCACACTAGGGCCACATATAGGATATTTTTGAAAACAAAAGAATTGGGGGAATCAATTTTTAGTCACATTTCTCTAGTAAAATCTACTGTATTCGTTAGAAAAATGTATTAAAATTGAAACTCTGCAAAAAAAAAGAAATTTTGAAATTTCACCTACACTTTGTTTTAATTCCTGTGAAACACCTAAAGGGTTAACAAACTTCTAAAATGCTGTTTTGAATACTGTGAGGGGTGCAGTTTTTGAAATGGCATCATTTATGGGGGTGTCTCACATACAAGTCCCTCAAAGTCACATCAGAACTGAACTGGTCGATAAAAAAATCAGTGTTTGAAATTTTCTTGAAAATTTGAGAATTTGCTAGTCATATTTGAAGCCTCCTAGTGTCCAAAAAAATGAAAAGGAGGTTGAAATAATGATTGCAACATAAAGTAGACATATGGTCTTTGTTAGTTATTAACTATTTTGAGTGGTATGATTATTTGTCTCACAAGCAGAAAATGTGACATTTTGCATATTGCTAAATTTTCCATTTTTTCACGATATTTTGGTATTTTTCACAAAAAAACACAGACTGTATCGACCAAAATTTACCACTAACTTGAAGTACAATGTGTCACGAGAAAACAATCTCAAAATCACTGGGATAAGTAAAAGCAAAAAAAAGTTATCCCCACTTAAGTGAGACATGTCAGATTTGAAAAAAAGGGCTCTGTCATGAAGGCACAAACTGGCTCTGTCATGAAGGGGTTAAAAGTGTGTCAGTGTGTTTTGTGCACTATTTTTTTAACTCTAGAACTACAAGTGCCAGCGGGCCCTTTAATGCCCAGCAGGCTGGGACTTGTGGTTCTCCAAGTCCCAGCTTGCTGGGGAGGCTTGCTGGCACTTGTAGTGCCACAGTAAAAAACAATAGGTTCATCTTTTTTTTACAACATTTATCAGCTCGATGCCCACCGCCCAGGGGCATCGAGGACAGCACCAGGCTTCAGCCTGGTCAGGTAAGTCCTGGAGGGGGGGGACCCCTTCATTGGGGGGGTCCCCACTCCCCCAGGGCCCCTGGCCAGGCTGACTGGTCGGTAGGGAGAATGTTTTGGCCGCGGGACCTTATATTATAAGTGTCCCCCGGCTGTGACATTACCCTGCCGGCTGGTTGTGCCTGGGGCTGGTTCTTAAAATACGGGGGACCCCTACTCATTTTGTCCCCCGTATTTTGGGAACCAGCCCCGGACCTGGAGCCTGGGGCTGGTTGTTAAAAATCGGGGAACCCCTATTTGTCGGGTTCCCTGATTTTTAATTACCGGCCCTGGCTCCTTCAGCCTGGTGCCGGTTTCGGCTGTGGGGGGGACCCCACGCCGTTTTTTTTTTAAATTTATTTATTTTTCTATTTTTTTACACTGTAGCCTGCACGGATCTGACTGATCCGTGCAGGCTAAAACGCAAATAGAACAGGAAAATGGTGTTCTATTTTCCTGTCGTATTTGCGTGGGTGTTTCACACCACTAAGCAGCCGTATTGTCAGTACGGCTGCTTAGTAAATCAGAAACCACCATTCTTTTGAATGGTGATTTCTGTCGTATCCTATCGATGGTGTAGGGCATTCGTATTTGTAACTACAAATACGAATGTTCCATCTTTAGGACTACGAATTGTTGTATTTTTGGGATTGTAAATCCCGAAAATACAAATTCGTTAAAAAAAGGTGTATTTCTCCCTACGAATACACCTTTTTTCTACGAATCCATTTTGGTAAATGTCCCCCTATGTTTCTAACACAGTCAGACTCAGCAGGTTGTCACTATCAGCAGAGTAGTAGTTAAAACTACTACACCACGCAGGTTGTTACTATCAGCAGTGTAGAACTACTACACCACGTAGGTTGTCACTATCAGCAGTGTAGAACTACTACACCTGGCAGGTTGTCATTAGCAACAGTGTAGAACTTCTATACCACGCAGGTTGTCACTATCAGCAGCGTAGAACTACTACACCACGCAGGTTGTCACTATCAGCAGTGTAGAACTACTACACCACGTAGGTTGTCACTATCAGCAGTGTAGAACTACTACACCACGCAGGTTGTCATTAGCAACAGTGTAGAACTACTACACCACGCAGGTTGTCACTATCAGCAGTGTAGAACTACTACACAACGCAGGTTGTCACTATCAGCAGTGTAGAACTACTACACCACGTAGGTTGTCATTATCAACAGTGTAGAACTACTACACCACGTAGGTTGTCACTATCAGCAGTGTAGAACTACTACACCACGCAGGTTGTCACTATCAGCAGTGGAGAACACTTACACCACGCAGGTTGAACTTGTCACTATCAGCAGTGTAGTAGTTAAAACTACTACACCACGCAGGTTGCACAGTGGGGTGGGAGAGTGAGCTCACAGGTGGGTGTCAGGGAAGACCGCAAGACGTGCACACTGTTCAATATCTTAGACTGGCGTGAACATGGTGCCCGCCCGGCCGTATATACCATATATACATATAGTGACGTTGGCCGGATCTCGCGAGATCTGACAGCAGGGATCTTGCGGGCGCCGGAAAGGCGCGCTCCGAATCTAGGCGGAAAAACCCGAACAGGCTTGTGAACACATTCGGAAAAGGGCGTGTTCGGGGGTGTCCGGATTCCCGGAATCCAGACACGCTCACCTCTAGTTTATTGGGTTTTTTTATTTAGTTTTTTTTGTGGTACATTTGCTTTACATAAAATGCATATTCTCAGTTCAGATTTGTGTATCCGCTGGCTGCATATTTATGTGTAACAGTAGTTTAGAGACAAGCTTTGTGGCAATTTTCCTATTTATGCACTTGTTGATTTAATTTCACTTGTCATAAAGTCAATTCATCTTATTTATTTTTCCTACATGAGTCACTTTTATCTATTCGCGTATAATCAGCACACTATTCACGTCTTGTTTAGATTTTTAAGATGCTGTCATACAGATCAATTAAATGCTTTCTCCTCTGTATACCCGTATGTATCTCAGATGGTTTAATTAAGGAATTTCAGAAACACATGGTTTTGACTGAACATGAAAATTATATTTTAAAAAGGTTTCCTGCAAAATTTTCTCAGTAGACCTGTTTATACAATAGGATATGTGCAGAGTCTATTTACCCTGAATTATTAAATATGTTATTAATTAACAGTACTTCAGTGTGCCGGGTATGATTAACTCTGCCCAAATGGACTGTAGTAATTTGTCCGATAAAAGACACAGTGGGGTCAATTTTATAGAACCATCTACAAGATAATAGATAGAATCTGATTGGTTGATTTGGGCAACTCCCATCTAAGTAAATTCGACTCTGTGTGTCTGATACAAGGGTGAGTGCAAATCGCATGTAATGCTGTTTTTTACGTGATTGAGTGATTATATGCAACAGCACAGTGGCATAAGTTCATCCCAGTTACCCGCAGGCAATAGAAATATTGGTTCACCCCAAATAGCTCAATCACTAAGGTGTCTTTTTCCAGTAAGAGAGGTCATGGGTTTTAATACAAGGTGTGGCACTGGCAAAAATGATGTTAGGAGGGGGAGTCAGCCACATAAGCAATATTGACGGCTTTCAATTAATTGATTCAAAGTTGCAGGGGAGGAGAGGTGCCCCCTTAGGAGCAGGAGCCCAGTGGCAGATGACTCCAGTGACACCTAGAGTTTTGCCTCTGCAACAGCATGTTTTTGAAAACTCTGAAGTTGCATACGTTATACAGAGTGTACACGTAATGTGGCTGTGGTATCAGGGTCAATGGAATTCAGCCAAGAGACCACCTGTGCATGAGCTTGAACTGTAGATGTGGCTTCGTGGTCAGGCGCATGGTCTTCTAAAAGCCCCATTGATATCATTAGAAAGGGCATGACTTAGCAGGGGAAGCATAAAATTATCTCAACCCGCATACAGTCTGAACACATAAGGGTTCATCTACTAAGATGGGAGTTCTACTGAAGATGGGACGTTGCTATGGGCAATCAATCAGATTATCTATTATATTCTAGAAGGTGTTAAATAAATAAGAAGTACATTCTAATTGGTTGCTGTGAGCAACATCCCATATCCAATAGAATTCCCATCTTAGAAAATAAACCCCATAGCCTCTTCCAACACTACCTGCTCAGTGGCAGCAGCCAAATGCTGCAGGATAATGACACACTGCAGCACCTGGCTCCTGTCATACTGTGGAGTAAATATTTTGTTGACTCCTCTGTGAGGATATGAGTTCTTCAATCACTCAGACACAGAGCAGATGAAACCAAAATATGGTTTATTTTTATCACAGCACACACAAGTAGACAAACACAGGAACACGAGGCAAAGGTAGCATATAAACGTTATCGGGTAGCAGTCCAAAATGGCAGTCCTTGTAGCAGCAGTTCCAAATCACAAAACTATCACTTATTCCACACAGCAGTGATAGCCGAAACCTGTGTAAATCCACACAGCACGGACGCTCCACACCAGAGCTTAGTAGGATGCCCCCCCCCCCCGGGCAAACAATGTGTTCCACAAGATCCAGTGGAGGGTATGACCCCTGAGCCAGGATTGCGACTAACATGAAGGAGCCGGCATGTGTACAAGTCATTTTAAAACCTTCTAAATTCCCATGGTGCACAAACCAAAAGTGGGCTTGCAGTGGGTCTCGATTGGTGGATTCAAGAGTCAGGTATATCCCCCTCCCAGCTATTGCTGCTGCCCCCCCCCCCCCGCCCTGCTGGGTCAGGCTCCAAAGAGTCTACTAGAGTCCAGAGATATGCAAAGGAGTGTCAATAAGGAGGAACAACCACAAGGTAATTTGGTTTATGTCCTGATTACCCCCTGTGGACATAACCTTCCTGTAAATAGCAGGGGAGTTGGTGCCCGGTTCCACTAAGTCTGGTCTTGACCAGCGTTACACAAAGGAAATTAAGATAGAGACACAATCACAGTCTGATTGCATTAAGTCTTGATCACCCCCCTGTGGAGATTGTCTTTTGGTGGAATTCTACAGCCTAATACTATATGATCTGGAAATACACACACATATATGGGGAATAGACATATCTATAGAGTACGAGAGGGTACAGACTGACTAAAGTGTACATTCATCACTACAAATAATAAAATATCATAATTACAGTCTTACTGTCAGTCTGCTAACCTCACACTCCTTCCCCTACATCTTTAGTCACTGTACCAGTTGTTCCGGCAACCTGGAGCAGTGTGATTCAGAGCAGAGAATCTGGGCTAGAGGTGCACCACCTGAGTCCCACAGTGTGACATCATACCAAACCCATCTTGTAAGAGGCTGCTGGTTTGCAGAACCAGCAAGTGCAATATTACAATATAAGTTATGCATGTTAACTAACAAGTGAGTTAGCAATTCCCGTCTTCAAATGTTGGGTACCCCCCCTCTGCAACATCGTAAACTTTTTCACCGGGCACACCTATAGGGTGGAAATAGATTAAGGTAACCAGCGCTGGTGACTGATAGAGAATAAACTCTGTCTGGAAAGATGAGTGTGATCTCCACCATCTGTATGGGTCTGGGGTCTTACTGGCCGTGAACTCACATTAAAATTCTATTCTCGCATGCACAAAAAGGTTTCTTTTACCACTCTCCCTGTGTGGAATTAGCGCTCCCCTCAGATGGCAGATACTGGCATATGACAGGCACTCAACTTACTTGAGAATTCTGTCACGCGTTCCCTCAAAGGTTTCTTTATCAATGATGAAGCAGCCAGATGTACACAAAACTTGACTCTTTATTCCGCATACTCCGGGACATAAAGGTCGGCAAACAAGAAATTATGACAATAGGAGGGAAGGGAGAATCAGCGTGTAGTTGAAGACGGCTCCAAGCTCCAAGCCGGTCGGCGCGGCTTGCTGCAGACACGATGAGCCCGGCGTTTACTTGTAAGTGCTTGTAAGCGCTGGCGTCCGTCCACCGGGAATCCCGCTGGTACGCTTGTGTTCTCCTTTGACCCTCAGCAGCAGGTAGATCAACGCGTTTCGGATAATAACACTTATCCTTTTTCAAGATGTCCTGCTCTGTTCCTGTTCAGGATATTTAAGCTGTCCCGCCGGGTCACGTGATGATAGGTTCACCTGTTGAGCATCACCTATACCCGGCTTTAATTAAAGGGCTTCTAATAGACTCTATATATCCTGATATGCTTCTCAATAAATTAATACAATGTGTAAAAATTTATATAAGCAATACATGTTAAAAATGGGTATTTTAAAAAACCACAATAAAATGAACAATTTAATTCAAATATATCAGTTAAAAAAATTACTGTTAAAAAAATGCAATACAATTTAAAATATACAATTGGATACAATTTTAAAATGCAACAAAACTATGAAAGACACACTTTAAAATCACTTATAGCAAATTTTTTTAACTGATATATTTGAATTAAATTGTTCATTTTATTGTGGTTTTAAAAATACCCATTTTTAACATGTATTGCTTATATAAATTTTTACACATTGTATTAATTTATTGAGAAGCATATCAGGATATATAGAGTCTATTAGAAGCCCTTTAATTAAAGCCGGGTATAGGTGACGCTCAACAGGTGAACCTATCATCACGTGACTCGGCGGGACAGCTTAAATATCCTGAACAGGAACAGAGCAGGACATCTTGAAAAAGGATAAGTGTTATTATCCGAAACGCGTTGATCTAACTGCTGCTGAGGGTCAAAGGAGAACAAAAGCGTACCAGCGGGATTCCCGGTGGATGGACGCCAGCGCTTACAAGCACTTACAAGTAAACGCCGGGCTCATCGTGTCTGCAGCACGCCGCGCCGACCGGCTTGGAGCTTGGAGGCGTCTTCAACTACACGCTGATTCTCCCTTCCCTCCTATTGTCATCATTTCTTGTTTGCCGACCTTTATGTCCCGGAGTGTGCGGAATAAAGAGTCAAGTTTTGTGTACATCTGGCTGCTTCATCATTGATAAAGAAACCTTTGAGGGAACGCGTGACAGAATTCTCAAGTAAGTTGAGTGCCTGTCATATGCCAGTATCTGCCATCTGAGGGGAGCGCTAATTCCACACAGGGAGAGTGGTAAAAGAAACCTTTTTGTGCATACGAGAATAGAATTTTAATGTGAGTTCACGGCCAGTAAGACCCCAGACCCATACAGATGGTGGAGATCACACTCATCTTTCCAGACAGAGTTTATTCTCTATCAGTCACCAGCGCTGGTTACCTTAATCTATTTCCATAAGTCTGTATCACTGAAGTTGGGCGTTTCTTTCTTCCAAAGGGATACCAGCTGCTACCTTTTGGCGCAAGGATTAGGACTATCCTATTCTTCCAGTACACCTATAGGGTGTGCTAATACTTTTGCCTCTGGCACAATGGGGCAGGGAGCAGTTTCCACCTCCCCCTCTTGCCCAAGGAACATCTGCCAAACGGCAGCCCAATATCGGGGCTCTGGCCCTGGCACTTCCGCCCCTCTGTCAAGTCCTTCCTCCCTCAAACCCAAACTAGGGGCATGGCAAATTTCAGTACAGTATTTGGTCTCAATGCCCAGGGCTGAGGAGGGACCCTCCATCAGGAACATTTCCGCTGGTGGCTGCAGGACAGGCCGTATCAGCTCTATCCCCTTAAAAGCCAGTCGCTCACCTGCAGCTACTTCTGCGCACACCTCCTTCTCCTGGATAACCTCCTTCCCCAGCTGAATATGCTGGGCAGCCTGAAACAAGACGTCATCTGTGACTGGTATTCTTGTGGCCTGGATGTTGGCGAATACTCCTCTACCCACGGTGATCTCTTCTTGGACGCAGTCCTCATAGATCCCCTGGCAGCAGGATAATAGCTCTTCATCTTCCATCTCAGCAAAAGGAAAGCTGTAGTGCAGCTCCTACTGGGGTGCATGGCTAACGGGCCCCACTTCCTTCACATTGGGGATAACCTCCCCCAGTATAGAACACTGACCAGCTTCTTCCCTAGGCTGTGGGAGAAGCTGTTGCAGGCAGTGCCTTTCATCAGCCACCCTGCGACACTGGTCTCGCCATGCTGGGGTGTCCAGGAGCCCGTGATCAATCGCCTCTTCCTCTGCCACAATAAAGCACTCCTCCAGACACTCCAATTGTTCCCACACACTCAGCTGTGCACCGAAATGGAGGATACATGCCCAATAATCGGTAAATGCATTTGTAGGATCCCCCTGATCTTGAAGGATCTGCTGGATGATTTCCCTGCTCGTGCAGGATTGGACGGGTATACCTCGCAGCTGACATTCTGCTATCAGCTCCTCCATACTCATTTATTCAAGGGCAGTTAGGGGCCCCCCTGACAACGACCCTTCTCTTGTGGTAACAAATAATTCTGTGTCAGACCCCTCGGTTGTCTGCCCAGATTGCAGTAGCTCCCTTCTGGACCTTTCCTCTGGTTCTATCTGGGGCATCAATTTATTCTGGGCTTGTCCTTCAGCCTCAGAATATTGTCCTCTTTGTAGCATCTGGGTAACTGTAGCAATCACTTCCTCTGTAAATTCTACAAACTCTGGCTTCCCCAGCAGATTCCACGAGGTGGCCTCACCTTTACAGTGCAGGAATGCATCCCCAAGGTAACACAACTTGTCCTGTATGCTGGATACTCTCCACTCGCTGATCATCTGCTGAGCTTCTTCCCAGTACTCCCAGATATACTGCATTTTTCTGACAATAAATAACAGATCCGGCTTCCCAGCCTGCAGATACACTGAAGAACCTCCATCCCTGAGCTCCTCTGCTCCAGGGGTCTTGAGGCATCGATTTTCTTTCCTTGGAAACATTTTCCCTTTCACAGGAATGACAACTGCTCACTTGCTGAACTTCACCTTACTGCATTTTCCATTTCCTTACATATGGTCTGATCCTCTGTTCTCTGTGCTTTCTGTGCTCGATGGTTGGTGTCTGAATGATCCCACTGTCGCTGCTGCCAAATGTGAGGATACAAGTTCTTCAATCACTCAGACACCGAGCAGATGAAACCAAAATATGGTTTATTTTTATCACAGCACACACAAGTAGACAAACACAGGAACACGAGGCAAAGGTAGCATATAAACGTTATCGGGTAGCAGTCCAAAATGGCAGTCCTTGTAGCAGCAGTTCCAAATCACAAAACTATCACTTATTCCACAAAGCAGTGATAGCCGAAACCTGTGTAAATCCACACCGCACGGACGCTCCACACCAGAGCTTAGTAGGATGCCCCCCCCGGGCAAACGATGTGTTCCACAAGATCCAGTGGAGGGTATGACCCCTGAGCCAGGATTGCGACTAACATGAAGGAGCCGGCATGTGTACAAGTCATTTTAAAACCTTCTAAATTCCCACGGTGCACAAACCAAAAGAGGGCTTGCAGTGGGTCTCGATTGGTGGATTCAAGAGTCAGGTATATCCCCCTCCCAGTTACTGTTGCTGCCCCCCCCCCCTGCTGGGTCAGGCTCCAAAGAGTCTAATAGAAAGAGTCAAAAGAGTCCAGAGATATGCAAAGGAGTGTCAATAAGGAGGAACAACCACAAGGTAATTTGGTTTATGTCCTGATTACCCCCTGTGGACATAACCTTCCTGTAAATAGCAGGGGAGTTGGATCACCCCCTGCGGTGCCCAGTTCCACTAAGTCTGGTCTTGACCAGTGTTACACAAGGGAAATGAAGATAGAGACACAATCACAGTCTGATTGCATTATGTCTTGATCACCCCCTTGTGGAGATTGTCTTTTGGTGGAATTCTACAGCCTAATACTATATGATCTGGAAATACACACACATATATGGGGAATAGACATATCTATAGAGTACGAGAGGGTACAGACTGACTAAAGTGTACATTCATCACTACAAATAATAAAATATCATAATTACAGTCTTACTGTCGGTCTGCTAACCTCACAACCTCTTTGAAGGGTAAAGGCCAGATGCAGCCTAAACACACCTTGTGATGCCTCTAGGACAGACAGCATCAGAAATGGAGCTGCAAAGAGATGCGCATTTCTGGGTGGCAGTATCTGATTAACCAATAGCCTGATTAGGGTGGGATGTAGTAAGGGAAAAATGCGGTAAAACCCTGTTTTGGGGGTTTTTAACGCATTTTCAAATGTACTAATACAGACGCATCTTCCCAGGGCAGGGTATCGCCACCTCTGGGTGGTGATACCCTATAGAAGCCTGCCGCCACAGACACCTACCCCCCTCCCCATCCTCCAGCAAACTCCTCCTCCCCCTAGCAGTATGTCACACCAGGATGTCCTTCCAGCTGCAGGGGAGGAGGAGGTGCCGGGGACAGCTTCCCTGAGCCGGGGATGTGACGTTGACCCCCCCCCACACACACACCACATCACAGGTATCGCGGGGGGTCTCTGTCACCGCTTTGCGATGCTAGGTACATATGTTAATACATATGCATATAAAGGATTGCTGCGGTGGTGCTGCGAGGGGTGGCGGTCTATTTTAGTACATCCCACCCTAGGATGCAGCCTAGGGCTCCAGGACTACGAGGGGTTGCAGGTGACATAGGATAAATAAAATTAAGGCCTAATTTATTCCATGATCTATCACCCGCCCCTAAGTACTGTGGGGGGGTAAGGTTTTTAACCCTTTCCCGACGAGGCGTTTTTTGTTAACTTTTCTTTTTTTTTTTCTCCTCGCGTTCAAATAAGCGTAACTTTTTTAATTTTCCGGCTATATAGACACATGAGGGCTTTTTTTTTGCGGGACAAGTTGTACTTTTTAATGGTACCATTTACTATACCGTATAATATTCTGGGGAATCAGGAAATAATTCAATGTGGGGTAAAAAGGAAAAAAAACGCAATTCCACAATTTTGCGCTGGTTACGGTTTTTTTGGAGTTCATAGTTCGTTTAAAATGATGGGTTATCTTTATTCTATGGGTCGTTACGATTCCGGTGATACCAAACTTACCGTATTTATCGGCGTATAACACGCACAGGCGTATAACACGCACCTTCATTTTAAAAGGGAAATCTCAGGAAAAAAAGTTAAATTTCTAAATAAAAACTTATTTTTTTTTACAGACGCTGCTGTAGCCAGGGAGGAAGGAGTCACTGTGCAGGGAGGAGCTTTAACCCCTTGGGTGGTGTGTTGTGCTGGGGCAGGACAAACCTACCAGGGCAGGTTTATCCTGCCCCAGCAAAACCCACCACAGAAGGTTAGAAGCAGCCCGCCCCCCCCTCGCCTCCGCTCCGGCGTTAGTACGCCGGAGCTTCCCTGCTGCCTCTCTTCCCCTTCCTAGCCGCCTGTCACATTTAGCAGTGACGTCGGCGGCAGGCTGGGGGATGTTCGCGGCTCGGGAGGACTCGGGTGCCTGAGCGCTTCCGAGTCCCCCCGAGCCTGGCCGACATTACCCGAGCCTGCCGCCGACGTCACTGTAAAGTGACAGGCGGGCCGGGGGGATCGGGGAAGCTCCGATCGCCGGAGCACAGGGACAGGGGGGGGGCTGGAGCTGATCGGAGGTGTGGGGTAGAGGTGCTGCGCCAGTGGTGCACACCTGGACACCACTGGCGCGCACCTATTATATGAAATTACCGCCGTATAGCACGCATATCGGCGTATAACACGCACCCATCTTTTCCCCCTGTTTTCAGGGGGGAAAAGTGCGTGTTATACGCCGATAAATACGGTATATAGTTTTCGTTACGTTTTACCACTAAAAACAAAATAGAAAATTTTACGGTTTTTCTAATTTGTGTCGCGTCGCCATGTTGTGCGGCTTATAACTTTTTTATTTTTCCACCTAAGGACCTGGGTGAGGGATCATTTTTTGCGGGCTGAAGTGTACTTTTTAATTAATACCATTATTGGATATGTGCGACTTTCTGATCTCTTTTATTTACATTTTTTTTGGGTAGGCGATGCGACCAAAAAACGTAGTTTTGGCGTTGGGAATTTTTTTCCGTTTACGCCTTTAACCGTGCGGGATAACTAATGTTATATTTTAATAGATCGGACTTTTAGGAACGCGGCGATATCAAATATGTTTATTTTTTTTATTTTTTTAAATTTTTATTTGTGAAATGGGGAAAGGGGGGTGATTTGAACTTTTAATATTTTTTTTTTTTTTTTTTACTTTTTTTTTTTTTTACTTTTACTACAAGGCCCCCTAGTGTACTTGACCACTAGGGGGCGCGATCGCCTGTACTAGGTTCAGCCATAGAGCTCTATGGCTGAACATAGTGATTTTCAGCACTTCCTATTACATCCTGCCTCAGGCAGGATGTAATAGGAATGCTGACATGGCCAGCACAGGGGTCTACATTAGACCCCTGGCTGCCATGGCAACCGATCGGCACCCTCCGATCTCGCTGCGGAGGGCCCCGATCGGCGCCGGAGGGGGGCGCCCCCCCTCCGATCAGCTATTTAAGCACTGCGGGCGCTTTGCCCGCGGTGCTTAAAGGGTTAAACGGCCACGATCGGCGAACTCGCCGCTCGTGGCCGTGAGAGCAGGTACCTGGCTGTAATATACAGCCATTACCTGCTCTCTTTCAAGCCAGCTCACTCCGTGAGCTGGCTTGATTCCCCCGCAACCGTCATATGACGTACATGTACGTCATATGTCGGGAAGGGGTTAAGGTGACTGCCATATGGCTGTGCCAATGTAACCTACTGTGATTTGTGAACATCTACAGTATGGCGCATATTCTTATTGCCATAATGAAATGTTCTGCGAGCAGCATTTTGTCAGGCATATAGATGCACCCTGCGACCTACCCTGCAATTTATTTATGTTCCCTGTGTTTAGTGCAAGTTTCCGATTTAACAAATTAACATTAATATCACCCAGCACATCTAGGGACGCAGCCCTGCAGAGCTGGAAACCCTTTGCAGAAAATCAGGCAAATATTAAAAAAATGACTTGTATTTTGTATTCTCTCCATTTGAAGATCTACCACAGAGCCAGCTTATATCCACAAACATCATTATTTATTTTATTTCATTGAGCTGATCAGACAAGTAGAAAATCACTTGGACGGAGACAAGAAACCAAGTTACTAATGAATCAGTTGGATGGGAGTGAGGAAGATGAAAAAAACTACAAGAGTTTTGGAGTTCTTGCAAACATCCATTTATTACCATTAACAGGGACATTTACTTGAGCACGATATGTGCTGAGTGCTGCCTGAACGGTCAGATGAAGGCGCTCAGGGCCTGATTTAGACATGTATGAGGCTGAGATTTAGGGGCCGATTCAGGATCTCCCGTAGCGATCCGAATTTGGCCCCTGCCCTGATGGTAGGGGTTTGCGCATGCTCATATCTGCAGGAGGGAGGGCCGGGGGCGGACACAGGGCTGGACCAGGGGAATGCCCAGCGTGTTACCGGCATCCCCATAAAAATGCTGGGTATTCCCCTGGGAACCCAGTCAGGTCAATGCCTTCCGGGGGTGAGCGGCTGATGTCACAGGATGTCAGCCGCCCGCACCGTCTTTGTCCTAGCTCTCGTAAAAAAAAGTCAGTTGAAACTTTTATTTGCGGAGGAAGGAGAACTCATTGGATGGTCGTCAACCGTCCAATGATTTCTCCTGCTAGCGGCTGCATGTGAGGGGATGTGTTCTCGTTACACATCCCCTCGCATGTTACGGAGGGGATTCAGTGGTGGGCGGCGTTAAGCCAATTGCTAAGCAGCTAAGGAACAATGTGATTCATATGTCTGCGGGATGGGGGTGGGGCTAAATGATGTGACATTGCCTTATTTAGTCCCTGACCCTCTATAAAGAGCTGGAATCCCAGGTATAATCTCTCACTAGGAAGTGGTCAAGATGCGAAAGTTCTTCTGTGGGTGCAGGCACTGACTTGCGGGAGAGTAGGTGAGTATGGATAGATCTCTTCCCATAGTGTTCTATCCCATGTTTCTGATTTAGTGACTTATCATCATCATCACCATCTACAGTAAATACTGTTCTTAACTCTCCTCATTATACAAATTGAAAACTTTGGATAGTGGTGAGGATTTCTCAGCAAACTCCTAATATACCTAATACAATACAATTACATTAGTATCTTGAGGGTAAATGCATTAACGTCATTAGTCTAGAGAATTTCTGATAACTTTAATACAATTAAAAATACCATAATCCCAGATAAGATTACGGAAAATGTCAATTTTTCAGCTGCAATGTCATTTACAAATGTAATTGTTTTCCCAAACAATGATTTGTTGCTTATGTTAAACTATTACACATATTGTTGCAAATCCACTCATAGTTAGCAAGATAATAATAATAAAAAAAAACATTGTATTTTTATATACCGATAACTTGAAGGCCTACTCATGCAGGTTTACGAATCACGCCTAGGGATTGGCATCGGGATCGGCATTGATGTTGAAGACTTACCAATATAGGACTCTGAAGAAGCTGTGGCGGAGCCACGGAGAAGCATGTTAGATGCATTTTACTTTCTTCTGCATGCCATGAGGAGTGCAACTATTCTATCATCGACTGCTTTATATGCTTACCAGCTTCAGTAGGGGATGCAGCAATTCACAAGGCTGGAAGGAGACCTATACAACTGTGAAAAGAAGTGCCTTGTTACATAAGTGGGATTCCCCCATGTCATGCCTGGTAATATCCCTTCAATTCATATGCTGGAGTTTGGTTTGTGCAGTGCACTATTAGCTGCAATATTCTGAAGAACCATTGGGCTCCTTTATAGACCAATTCATGAGTATTTAAAAGAATACATATACTCTATGGTGCTTTTATTTATATTTTTGGGCTTTTTAATCATCATTTCTTAACAGAATAAAAAGCTTACTTTATATGTTTCTATGTTTTTACATTTCTCAAGAACACATCAAAATATATGGCACAACATACCTTATAAATATACTGTACCTTATCGACTACTGCTTCATACTCCATGTGACACATGGCATCAATACCATTGCACCAGTGCACTGTGGGCAGGGCTGCCAAGAGAAATTCTGGGCCCCGGTACAACAACTTCCCAGGGCCCCCATTTCACATACAATACCGCTATGATAAGCTGCAAAAAACATTGAGGGAAACATCTGTACACACAAACACACTCACATAGGGCCCAATTCAGACCTAATCGCATGGCTGCAAATTTGCGCAGCGGACGATTACTGATGTACTGAGCATGCCTATGGGCTTCAATGTGTATGCGCGATTCAAACCAGCGATTAAGTCCTGCTACAGTACTTTTTTATATTAGCAATCTGTTAACAAGGTGATTTAATAGGAAGCCAGCATCTAGGGCTGGTAGCAGATCATTAATTGGGAAGGAAAGTGCTAGCCGTGCCCCCACAAAAAACATTGGGGATGTCAGAGATAGCACAGGAGTGCCTAAGCCTGTAAAGGTGCGTACACACGTACAGATTTTTCTGTCTGATCTATCTGGTGGGAACAAACACCTGGAAATGTATGGGAGCAAATGACAATCAAAACATTGTTCCCAAATGCTTGAAAACAGACAGTGATCAGTCAGACAAATTGTTTAAATAATTCTGATATAACATATTTATCAAAGCATATTTTTTTCTGTTTTCCTGCATTTGGGTGGACATTTTTGATTGTCAGTTGCTCCCATACATTTCCAGGTTTTTGTTCCCACCAGATAGATCAGACAGAAAATCTGTACATGTGTACGCACCTTTAGGGAAGGGTTTTTGATGTCAGCTCCAGCCACGATCAAGCTGGTTGTATCGTAGACACCTAGTAAATCCCTGGCTACTCAGAGCTTGCAATCGGTGGTGACCAGTGAAAAAAATCATTCCATAGTGAGTGTCTCACAAATGGATTTACTGTAGACATTTTTGCTCAGCTGTGAGTAGATTAGCAGCTGTACACATCTATTCACAAATCATGCACATTAATTCGCAAGGTGGGATTTCACTATAGTGGAGTGGCTTTTACCTGATTACCCCCATACTGTATATATAAAGAGATACAAATATAGACACCAGTCATAGCCTCAATGCAGAAAAATACAAGACAACCAGTTTGTTTACGGTCCTGTAGTTTATAGTCAGCACCATTCGGATCACATATGCCTAGAGGCACTGATACGTCAGCTTATTGTATGGTTGTTTGCTTTTAACAACTTGTTAAACATTTTGAAAAACTGAACCCTGGATTGACGCCGTTCTTCTCCAAGATATATATAGATATATAACCAATAAAATCAGGTGTCACTCCGGGTCTTGGTGCAAAATCAAATTTTACTGTACATGTCAACGTCGTTTGGGGCTTAGCCCGTCATCAGGACAATTTACATAAAAGGCCCATACACACTGGGCGACTTTGAGCTGAAAGTCGCTCAAAACAGCAGGTTTGAGCGGCTTTCAGCTCAAAGCCGCCCAGTGTGTATGCCCCAGCGATGAGCGGTGAGCGCTGCTGCGTGCTCCCGCATCATCGCCGGGAAAGCCGTTTATCTGCTGGTTATACCAGCAGATGAGTGGCTTTCAGGATGGCTTTGCATAGCTATCCGCTATGCGATGCAATCCTCCCCCTCCGTCGGCACCGGGCAGGGGGAAAGCCGCTCAGTGTGTATGCACCTTTAGTGCAAAACAAGGTGTTATTTATACTTACATACAGCCAGATACTCTGTATCATTGGTAGTTCATACATAGTATATGTATATATATATATATATATATATATATATATATATATATATATATATATATATATATATAGTATATGTGTATATATATATAAAATATATATGTATGTATGTATATATATATATATACACACACACATACATACATACATATATATACACATGTGTTTACATGTGGTAGGGAATATAGATTGTAAGCTCCACTGGGGCAGGGACTGATGTGAATGAACAACTATACTCTGTACAGCGCTGCGGAATCTGTATGCGCTATATAAGAAACTGTTAATAAATAAATAAATACATATACATACAGATCAATCAAAGATATACAGAATCTATATAAGTTACATATTAAGCCAGGCAGGGCAGGCAAATCAATGTACTTACAGGAAGCACTGCAGCGTTTTTTAGAATTTACTTGGTCTGTCTTAATTTTTTGGGTCAGTGCACACACAGTTCAGTGAGCTCAAGCTTTCAGCTCCTCCAGCTCCACCGCACCTTCCCCTCCCTGGTCTCTCACGTGTAGGCTGCAGCATCCGGTCCTAGCTGCTGCAGTCTGCAGCGATACAGTCAGACCTGCGAGATGACTCTCTCTGCACGGAAGCTCCGCAGCGGTGGACCGAACGCCTCTGCCACTGTCAGTGTCTGCACACTCTCACTGACAGACACAGTAAGCACCCGCTCGCCTTCTCCTCCATTAATTTGCCACCACCTGCGCTCCCGAGTCCCGCTACACAGAACTGCGCAGTGCACACACTTTTTAGTCTTAAAAAAAAAGTGTGTTTGTGTGTGTCCTCGGACCCGGGCCCCCTGATAGGCCCGGGCCCAGGTAAAATGTACCCGCCCCCCCTGCCTCTCGGCGGCCCTGACTGTGGGGACATGCCAAACACCATTACAGTGTTAACGCCTGTGCACCAGATACTGACTATGTGTCAGCCATCACAGCCCTCAGCAGTTCAAAGGCTGCCATCGCTGGTGTGATGCTGTCCAATGCACCAGAATCACCAGTGCCATGGCAATAGACATTTAGGCAGCAATGCATATGCACCCCCAACAACTATAAATCTACAAAACATAGGAACCACAATGGGCTCCAGATTCACCCTCAGTTATGCCAAATTATTAATGCAATTGTAAGAACTAAAAACTGTCTGGTCCAAAAACCTCTTCGGGGTGAACCTGGTATCCTATTTGCAGAATATAGATGATTTGTTTTTCATTTGGAAAGGGGTTAGAAACACTCTAAATAACTTTTGTCTCCTACTCAATAACAACAAAATTTCCCATTTGTTTGAAATTAGTGACCGCACCATAAGTTTTTTAAATATTATTGTCTATATTCAAAATAATGTAATAAGCACAAAAAAAGGGGGAGCCGTTGATCGAGGCACAGTGCCTAGTAAAAGGTGAGATGGGCGATCTGGCAGCGGAGCTGATCCTCCTAGCCAGTCCTCATAGGATCACCGGAAGTCTCCTCTATCATTTTTTTTTGTGTTTTGAAATAATTTTTGATTGAAACACCTTGGAGTTATGGTAGATTTTTTATATTGTAGCCGTTTTTGACTTTTTGTAAAGTGAATCAATTTGTGATAATACTGAAAGCTTACCTCTGGTCTATATTGAAAGGATAAATTTGAATATCTGTAAGGACCCCACCCTAAAGATACCTTTATAGCAGGGACGTGCAGTCAGGGGAGGCAGGGGAGGCAGAGCCTCCCCTGTCATTAATGTTTAATATAATAATACAATACAAAGAAAATACTTATGACACATATTATGTGTCATAAGTATATGCTTTGTATTATTACAATCATTTTTACTGTTTTTTATTTTTTTATTAGCTTAGGAGGCACCAAGAGCGGTGCCTCCCGCTGTCCATATTAAAGTAAGAGACACAGGGGCGGGCAGTGGGCAGGGCTGAGAACCGAGCTGTAGAAGCTCGTTTAAAAAAGATGCATAGGCGGCACCTACAGCGGTGCCTCGGTGACAGGGACGTGCTTTTCTGCCTATATGAAAGCACGCCCCTGTCACTGAGGCAGAAGTGATTGGACACAGTGGCGCTGTCTCAGTGACAGGGGCAGCTTTCATAAAGGCAGAAAGCATGTCCCTGAACCCTGGCTGTCCTATAGGTGAGGTGCCGCTTATAGTATGTGTTTTTAACGGTGGACGAGCCGTGCACTGCACAGCTCGTCTTCTGACTTGTATTGCCGGGTGTGTGGGGGGCGGAGCTGGGCTGAGCCAAGCCGAGCCGCCAGCTGCCGCTGTTATCTGGCCGGCGCCGGCACCGGCACCCGTTCCCGCTCCCCTCCCCTCCCCATTACTGTTCGTCGGGGACTCACTGCCCGGCGCTCCGTCCTGTGCCTGGGTGCCTGTCCCGGGACTGGACGCCGCCGTCACTGCTGCCGTGCAGTCTGCTGCCTGGGTATCCATAAGCGGTGCCTGGGCTAAACGGTAATTTTGTGTTTGTGTTTGGAGGGTGGGGGCTGTGCTTTTTTAAAAGTGGCATACAGTACTGTAGGTTTATTTGTGTTTGGAGGGTGGGGGCTGTGTTTTTTTTTTAAGTGGCATACTGTAGGTTTGTTTGTGTTAAGAGACAGACATGTGTGTTTGTGTTGTGACAGTCAGAGGTGTGTATCTGTATGTATTTGTGTAAAGTGACAGGTGTGTGTTTGTGTAAAGTGTCAGAGGTGTGCACTGTTTCTGTGTGTTTTTTTAAATTAAGTATATTGGCCCAATGTACTGGCCTCTGCGTTCAGTGGCTGTGCGGGGTGCTGGCTGAACTCAGAGGTTCTTTTAAAGAGGCAGACATTTACAAGGCAAAACCATGCATTGATTGACCTTTTAAAAAAACCTCAGAGTTCGGCCATCACCCCACACAGCCACTGATCTCCAAGGCCAGTACTTCATTTAAATATATACTTATTTTACACAAACATACAGAAACTGTACACACCTCTGTCACTTTACACAAACCTCTGTCACTTTACACAAACACACACCTCTGTCACTTTACACAAACAAACACACACACACACAAGTCTGTCCCTTAAGAGGCTTGTTCTAGTTAGTACATTTGGCTGCATGGTTTTTAAGTGAAAAGGTATGTGGGCATATCCCATGGAGGCTTGGTGGAGCCAGCGACGACGGGTCTGTGCCGAGCGCTGGGTCCAGGAGCTGCTCTGCTGCTTATGCAGGGGGCAGCTACTGCACCTGCCTGTCAGTGCAGAAACAGCCCAAACCCAATGCTCCCCACAGAGCCCATCGGCACTGGCTCCACCAAGCCAGTGCCTCACCAACCATAAAGCTCACCGCACGTCACTGCTTTATAGGAGCAGAAATTCCCAAGACCAAGTGATTGCAATACGGATCTAAAAAGCGTAAAGATACCTTAATAGGATTCCACTCAGAATTTATTGTGTAAGTTAATGGTACAGCATTCAATGGTTGTGTCTGAAGAATAAAGCGATAAAGATACTGTACCTATATATTTTCATTTATCTACAGTATATCTCTGAAGTATGCGTTTGGTATGCTCTAATTTTCACCTCAGTAATATTCAGAAAAGATACCTTTATGCCAATTTCCCAATTACAGTATGTGAGTGGTTGATGCCATACTTTTACAGAAGTTCAAGGATTCTATCTATTTTAATGCACTTGGATGGGAAAGACTACATATTTGTTTTGGCTTTGATTTCTTTTCTGTCCTCATATCCATATATGAGGACTCAATAGCGACATTCTGAACAGATGTAGCTACACAATTGAATAAAGGACTGTGTAATGTCATAAAGGGATGTATTTTCTTGTTCACGTTCATTTTGATTGTACCAGTTGTTTAAACCATAAGATACCAGCGCCAAGGTATCTTTCTGTTCTCCACATTATTGTGATTTTAGAAATCTACATGTGAATACAAATAAACAATATTCAGAGACAAAAACCCATAAAAACTAAATCTAAATAGTAATCTAATTACCTCAACCACATAGAAAAGCCAAATAAAGCATATATATATATATATATATATATATATATATATATATATATTGCAACATAAAAGTCTTATTAGTCTCCAAAGTATACTGCACTTATATTACCCTTCAAATCTTCAAAGAGGCACTGAAAACCCACCTATTCCTAAAAACATACCTTTCCACTGTATAACCTAGTACTGAGGCTGCTCCTACATACTTACCACATCCCCCGGTGTCCACGGCGGGCTTCAGGATCCTCTTCAGCGGCATCTCTGGTCCCAAGGGTGCATTGCGTGAGTGCGTGGGCACGCCGGTGACATCACCGGCATGCCTGCAAACTCCCTCAATGCACCGCTGGGACTGCTGAAGAGGATCCTGAAGGCAGCCGTGGATGCCTGGGGACACCGTGGATGCCGGGGGACCATCAAAGCACCACCAGAGGACCAAGTAAGTATGTTAAAAAAAAATATTCCAAAAAACAAAAAATCCCTTATTTGAAATGCTCGTGGTCCCGAGCAATTTGTATAAAGCAGTGGTTCCCAAACTTTTTTGCATCACGGCACGCTAGGTGCAAAGTTTGCTACCGAAAATTTCAGAAAACAATATTACATTAAATAAGTTGAGCTTAAATGTCATCCTTAGGTCCAGTTATGTGGTGAGGGACATAATTCACTTCTGTTTATCCACATATTTAAAATTTGAAAGCTACAAGCTCTGATTTTGCCTATTATATTGACCATAAATAATTTGAATTGGTTTTGGACAACCAAACCGAGGCACCCTTGCAAGTGCTCCGAGGCACCCCAGGGAGCCTAGGCACACAGTTTGGGAACCACTGGTATAAAGGATACTCAACCTGTACTGTATAACACATACATAATACTCGTCCAAATGTTGCTTGCCTCTGTAAATAAAATTAAGGCCATAGAGAAAATTACACTAGACTCTCAAAGAGATTTTTACACATGCATTAGTCATTCTCATAACAATAAGTAAATATATGTATAATACACACCACCATGTCTCCTGTTGCGACGGTAGAGTTAGTGGTGCATACAGAGAGCACATTACTCATCAAATAAAAGATATGCAAGCAGCTATATACAATATGAAATCAATACTAGAATATGAAATATCCTATACAAGACCAAAGTATTTCCTGAAGGCATCATAGCTCTAATTATCATTACTCCAGGAAACAAGGAAAATAAATAATGATAAAAAGATTTGTGTTGCTGTGCTATGTTCGAGCAGCTCCGTATGTTTGGAGAAATCTATATAAAATGAAATAGGAACGCTTGTGAATTTAAAAATAAAGAAAAAAATTAAATAAGACAAAATAAGGTAATCAATGTGCTTGCCTGGAAGGGGGAAAAAAGGTATTGGATTAAAATGCTTTACATATTAGCAATGTTTACAGCCCTTCTTTGGATAGTTGTGTTGGTGGAGCAATCTGCAGGGTGGCACAGGGGTTCACGCAATGTTGACAGCAACCTACACTTTCCCTACAATACCTCTCGTCCATTAGCGGGGTTCGTGCAGCGCTGTCACAAGTTCTTCTTTGTGTTTTCATCTCCCAACTGCTGCATCTAAGTGTTTCTGGATGTCGGATCAGGGCTCTCGGCTTCTTGCTGTGGCCAACGTGTTTCAAGTTGTCACTCTTTGTCAAGGACACCAGGCCTTTTCTGGAATTCTCTTTCTATACGAAAAAAAACTTTATTTAAAATTAGTAAACAATGTGTTTTATAGGGAAGTGGTCATACCATACCAATACCAATACCATCTACAGATATCAGTTTTGCGCACAGAAGTCTATTCGATTTTTATCACGAAAACTCCCTGAAAATTTGAAGCCAAGTCATGTCCCTACATTCTCTTGAAAGCTAAACCATTCCAGAGGAAACTGTTTTTTGGAGGTAATTTTAGAGCCCTACTCCATATTGAATTATTTACTCCTCCATAGGCAAACATGCATGTATGTGGGGGTGACTCTTCAAATTATATGCACCTCCTTTTGAAAAAGCATGTCAGGGAGATTGTGAAGGGGACACCTAGAGGTGCCGACATGTACTGCTACATCTGAGAGACATGCCATGAAATGACATATCCATATGTAGATGTGCCCCAAAGCAGTTAGTAATATCTACTGTACATGTTGAAGAACACACACTGATTCATGTCAGGGCTTGTTCATGTACTGCGTTTTACATGTGGTTCCAGATAAGTGGCAACAAGTCACCTTAATTAAAATGCATGGAGCCATAGTAAACATTTGGCCTCATAATCAAAGCAGGGAATTTAATTGTATTAATGATTTCATTTCAATGTATATATCTCTGATTTCTTTTTTTTCCCCAAAAAATGTAACAGCTGAATAATATGGGTTAGGTTTAATAAGGGGGATTCCTAGGAGTACAGTGACTAAGTGAGTATTCTATTAAAGATGGGATGTTTCCCATAGCAACCAATCAGTTTGTACTTCTTATTTATTTAGCACATTCTAGAAGATAATAGATATAATATAATTAGTTGCTATGGAAAACATTCCATCTTCAATAGAACTCCCATCTTAGCATACAGATGGAGCAGGTCTCTTCTTTGCAGGGGATGGCGATGGCGACGCCAGCCGCCATCCCCCGCCACCCGCCATCTGTATATGCGAAAGGGGACGCGCGCGCACAAGTTGCGCGCGCGTCCCCTTCCGACGGCTTCCCCTGGGTCCCTGCCGGCTTTTCGACGGTCTCCCGTGGTACCCACCGCCTCCCCTCACCCCCCAGTCAGATGGACGCTGGGCTGCTGGCGGATCGCCAGCGGTGATGGTCTGGCAAGAGGGAGCCCGGCTCCATCTGTACCTCCAATCTGTCCCGATCTTTGTGGGACGGTCACTTTTTTTGGGACTGTCCCGCATCCCATTTGGGGCCGGCAATGTGCCGTGGTAGTGGGGCAAAGTTGGGAGTCCCCACTGCTACCCACTGCTTTGCTCATCAGAGCAGCGGTGAATAGATTTTCCTCATGGGAGTACCGCAATCGTAGGCCTTGCTCCCTGGCCACGAGGCCACGTCCCCTATTTTCAGACACGTGCCTTTTGGCGCATGAAACTGTCTCTCCTTGACTGTCCCCAATGTTGGGAGGTATGATCTTATTCATACCACAAGGACCAAAAAGTGACGTTCCATTGTAGCTCCGCCCATTGCCCTCTCCCAAAGACGGCAGCCAGAAAGTAGGAAACCCTGGAATAACCTCCCTGGTGCCTTTGCTTATTAACTTCAGTGCTTCATAGTTAATATTTATAGATACCATGCTGTGTATTATGTAGGCTTTGAAATAAGCAAACAGATTGTCTTCTAGAGTAAATGGGATGAAATGATACGTATTTTCTTTATTTAAGAGACTTAAGGAACACAGTTGGTTATGCAGGGACTTGTAGTTCCCTAACATGTCATAATTTATGTAAAATTCTCATTTGCATCTGTCACTTTTAAAATCTACATTCTTAGCTGCAGCTTATTCTCTTTTGTTTTCTAAAATATGTCCAAGTAATTAACTTAATCAGCAAGTGTGAATGCAATCTAATTAGTAGCATAACAAATAATCCTATTTCTTTTCATCTGTATTTTTATTGTCAATGTCCCCATTCTAATTATGTATGAATGGAACAATGCTTTTCTAACTTAGAATCGTTTCATTATAGTCTATTTAAGGGACACAACTGTAAAAATGTTAAAATGTGTCTATGACTATAGCAAGTATGCAGTAACTCCAAGCAAGCAAGTTACCCATATTTGCAGAATTTTATCTGACTCCATGGCATGGTTGCCTACCCTCCCGAAATGGCCGGGAGGCTCACGAAAATCGGGTACCACTCCTGTACCCCAGGGAAGGTGGGCGAGTCTCCTGCAGCCCCCGCACTCCCTGGAGCCACTAATACAAATTCCGTAATTTGCAGGTCTTTGGGTAGGGGGCAGGACTAAAATGACGCAAATTTGCCATAATTTTTCGCAGACCAGCTGGAATTTTTATGGGGCGGGGCTCAGTTGAGAGGCTCCATTAAAAGTTGGCAACCCTGCACCATGGAGGTGTCAGAACAGGCAGGAAGCTGTACAACTTTCTCCCAGCTGTACAGTGCAGTGCGACATTGTGCCATGGGCAGGGCCCAGTATTGTTTTCACCGTAGCAAATAAAGTCATGATCTTTGACGAATGCAATCAATGATAAAAGGCCCCCCTTTACATTTAGGAGGTCATTCTGGTTGACTCGCAAAGCTGTGGATTTCACAGCTTTGCGAGCCAACGAAACGCCGCCTGCAGGAATGCTGGATGGCAAATGTCCCTGCAGGCATGTGAATGGATGCTTTGCATGAACATTCATTTGTGGAAACGAAATCTTTTGATGTTTGCCGAACATCGAATGATTTCTTCAGTGTTCGTAAATCTAAGTCACTCTAAGGTGACTCAGATTTCCACCACACTGCTACGTGAACAGAGTAGGTTGCTGACATACAGTAACGTCAGCTGCCCTCTCAAGTAAGGCAGAAATCCACCCCCATTTGCATGGGGACACACAGTGTTTTTCTGGGTGCACCCAGCATTTTCATGGGTACGCCCAGGTAAGCTGGGCATTTGCATGCGAATACCCCCAGTACGCCTCCTTCTCCCCCCCCCCCAGTGCAAGCAGATGAAAACGGGGGTCTCATCCCTATGTCACGCCCCTCCATCCAAGGACATGGCCATCCCTCGTATCTCCCTAGCATCCCCTCGATCTGGCACGCAGGTCAATTGCTCCCCTAGCCCTCCTAGTTATGGCCCTGCTATGGGGCTCATTCACGATGAAGCACATTATTGAGCCCAAGGACTGTTTACTCTTATGAAGCAGGCAAATCTGTAATTTTCATGTAACATGTGCAGTAGACCCTGGCACCTTAGTCTTATTCACCACAGCAGAAGAAGAGGTTGCCCTGCATGGACACATACTGTATATATAATGGCAGATGCTCAATTAGTTTAGTAATACCACTCAGGTGTATGAAAGAGAGGGGTAATACTGGGTAAGAGAAATTATAGATCCAGATTGGGGTAACATGGGTGTGGGGTGCGGTGCCCCTGGATTGGTGTGGCTGAGAGAGAAGCCTTGATGATGGCTTGGGGGCTTACACATAAATTTGTGCAAATATGTAACCAATATCTCTGAATTCTATTATCATGTAGTGTTCTAGACTGGTTATTAATACCATTCAGTGAGCAGGGGGAAACAATGTATTTTTTTCTAGCCTGGATGGAGACACACGTATCCTCTCCTCAATTAATATGCCCCTACATCAAGTCATTTTTTGAAGAAGACAAGGGCTAGATCTAGCAAGAAAAGATGACAAATTGCAATGGAATTCACTCTAAAATTTGAACCAGTAATTATATTAAATTCAAAACCAAGCATGCACGTACAGTATGTTAGGTTTCAGCCTAAGCTACTGACATGCACAACTATGGCAGTTAAGTTCTGGGCCCCATAGCAGCTGCACCCCTTGCACCTATGGCAGCAAGTTCTGGGCCCCATAGCAGCTGCACCCCTTGCACCTATGGCAGCAAGTTCTGGGCCCCATAGCAGCTGCACCCCTTGCACCTATGGTAGTTACGCCCTTGCACGTTGCTTTTTTAATAATTCACACACAAACCTTCGATAGACAGATAGACCTGTTATTGTAACAACTTTGGGTTTTACATTATTAACCATTGAAGATGTACACACACATATTGAGTATTGTAGCTCAGTTCAGTACTTCACTCTATATTTATTGTGACTTCAGTAAACAACAATAACTACACAATACACCACAATCATGTCATCATTCATAATTATTAAATATTTCATACACCGGTTCTGTAATACGCTTTGTTCAGCAAAATTTTTCCAAATGTGCAATATATAAACATTCTCTAGTGCTTCGATTTATGACAAATTATTGATGAGGATTAAAACTACTGACCGTACCACAATAAACATATCTTCAGAAATGCATATATGCTGACTAGGAAACAATATGCATTTGTTTGGAAATGAAAGCATAAAAAGGAATATAAACACAACAATATTAATATCTTAAAACTGTTTAAGATGGAATATGATTCCACGATGAAATCCGTATGTTGCTTGCATTAAATATATTGGACCCAAATGTAAATTTTGCACAGTACAACATAAAAAAGCTGTAAAATGCCCACTTTTGGGTTGCCCCTGGCAGATTAGTAATGCAGGGCAAAGGGTGGAGCAGTCAAGTCGCACTTTCTTCTTGGAGAATCCACCCCTGATATACAATGCTACAATTAGTGGCATTATAAAGTGGGGATGGGGACATGATGAGGAGTTGGGCAGAAACATAATTAGAACTTTGTGGGCCCCAGAGGAAATTTTTTATGAGGCCCCCAATGCTTTTTAGATAAACCCCTCTCTCCAAAGAACTCCACCGGTGTAGGCCTTGGTTGGCAACAATGTGGCTAGCAGTGTGGTAAACCTGCCTACCTTTGTGTTGGCAAAAAGAAAGAGGTGGAAAACTGCGCTAATTGATATGTATCAAGTACCATGGAAGAACACACTTACACCAAAGATTCTTTTTATAATTTGACTATGTATAATAAGTCATACTTTATTTTAGAAAAACGGGATATACATATAAAAGATATTATTTGTATACTTTTTAGGTGGCCACCTGTATACATATATCAAAAGACATTAATACATACAATGCAATCAAATAAAAGATAAACGTATTAGTTCTGGCTTAAAAAAAGTGTTTGTAATACACCTTTAATTTGCAAATAAAAGTCAATAAATGAAACAAGTCCTGTCTCCGTTTGTGATAACCACTTTGAATTTGGTGGTTATAATACAGTCACAATTTTAAGTTGTAATCAGGTATGGAATTGTGTATGTGGATGCTGGGTAGCGCGTCTCTCACCTGCGCCTCCGTGCGCTGCTGGCTATGAGATCTGAGTGTCCCTCCGGAGCGATAGCTGGTGGGGAGCAGACCAGATGGATGTTGTTACTGGTCGCCGCCCTTACCCTCCAGACCCGTGCCGCTGATGATGTTTGGGCGGTATCGTCTCTCTCACAGACACCAGGTTTACTGGCGCATCCTATGGAGTTCTCAGAGGTGCCGGATGTAACAGGCAGCGAAGTTGCAGGTGGAAATCACCGGTGCTGGTGCCTTGGTTTTTCTGCTTGTTAGTGTGTTTGCAGATACGGGTTCCACAAGGCTCTACGCACTGGACAGGCTGGAAAAGCCCCCCTGTTTGGGGCGAAACGCGTTAGAGGGAGAATTACAACTTAAAATTGTGACTGTATTATAACCACCAAATTCAAAGTGGTTATCACAAACGGAGACAAGACTTGTTTCATTTATTGACTTTTATTTGCAAATTAAAGGTGTATTACAAACACTTTTTTTAAGCCAGAACTAATACGTTTATCTTTTATTTGATTGCATTGTATGTATTAATGTCTTTTGATATATGTATACAGGTGGCCACCTAAAAAGTATACAAATAATATCCTTTATATGTATATTCCGTTTTTCTAAAATAAAGTATGACTTATTATACATAGTCAAATTATAAAAAGAATCTTTGGTGTAAGTGTGTTCTTCCATGGTACTTGATACATATCAATTAGCGCAGTTTTCCACCTCTTTCTTTTTGTATACATTTTCCTCTGATTCTCAACTGGTTATATTATATTTCCACAAAGAGATCAGTTGTTGTGTACTTACACTTGTACACATAGAAAGCTGCAGCTGAAATTTATATATATGATATTTATTACTATATAAAATCTAAATCCCCTTTTTTTTGTTGCTCCAATTGCACATAGCGCCCTAATTTCGACACTGTTTCACAGTGTCGACCATTCTACCTTTGTGTTGGACTTGCACACAGTTGGTTTGGTCCTGTCTAATGGGGGTTAGCCAGTGTCACAGACGTTTTATGGACAATTATTAGATCACGGCCCTTTATCTTTCTTAGGACGCAATGTCCTAAGAAAGATAAAGGGCCGTGATCAAATAATTGGTCTACAACTTTAGTTGAGAACTAGAAGCTCTATTTACTAAGACTGAGGCACAAGTCGGACCAGTTTTCACTTGAACTCCCCCGGGAGCTCCCAGGAGTCCTTTATCCGACTTCGCATTTGATGTGCATACAATTTATCGCATGTAAAAGGACTACCGGGATTTGCCAGGGGAGTTCGAAGGAAATTGGATGTGATACATTGCAGCAACAGCGATGTGCACTGGATGGATACACATATGATTTATCGTATGTCCAGCAAGTCTGCCCTCTGACTCCGACATAATGGGCAAACTTGATTTGCGTGTCAAACACATACAATTTGGCCTAATGTCTCCTGATTTCTCAGCCTGATACAATGAAATCAAGTGAAAACAGGCCAAATCACGCTAGTGTATGGTAGCCTTTAGACCTGGAGAGACTAGAAGATAGATAACGTGGAGAGAAGTAAAGTACCAGCCAATCAGCTCCCATCTGTCATGTTACAGGCTATGGTGTCTGTACACAAAAACAAAGGTGGCACACACAATGGCAATATCACAACCAATATTCAAATACCACAATGAGCTTCTGATGAAGGACCTAGTCAATGAAAAACTCATTCAAGCTGTTAGCACACCATCTCACTGGAACCTGGACCATCCGCTTTAGGTGACTAGAACCTGTAGCCACTGTGAGCAAGTATCACCCCTGGTGGACATTTTTTTCTCTAATTTTACATCCAATATTGCACTATTTGCTTCTATTTGAGTTTTAGTGATGAATAATCTCCACGCACTAATTGGAAGGACCATCACTTGTACATGTGAAGGTCCAATAAGGGTACAGGAACATTATATTTTATCAGATACCATGTGAGTGTATTTCATGTTATAATAAACACTGTATTAAAAGATAAGACAAGACAGAGCTAGTTTTTGCGTTCCTGACAGAGCCATTTTTTTCAAATCTGACATGTCTCACTTAAGTGGGGATAACTTTTTTTTGCTTTTACTTATCCCAGTGATTTTGAGATTGTTTTCTCGTGACACATTGTACTTCAAGTTAGTGGTAAATTTTCGTCGATACAGTCTGTGTTTTTTTGTGAAAAATACCAAAATGTCGGAAAAAAATTGAAAATTTTGCGATTTGCAAAATGTTAAATTTTCTGCTTGTGAGACAAATAATCTTACCACTCAAAATAGTGAATAACTAACATAGACCATATGTCTACTTTATGTTGACATCATTATTTCAACTTCCTTTTAATTTTTTGGGACACTAGGAGGCTTACAATATGAATAGCAAATTCTCAAATTTTCAAGAAAATTTCAAACACTGATTTTTTTAGGGACCAGTTCAGTTCTGATGTGACTTTGAGGGACTTGTATGTGAGACACCCCCATAAATGATGCCATTTCAAAAACTGCACCCCTCACAGTATTCAAAACAACATTTTGGAAGTTTGTTAACCCTTTAGGTGTTTCACAGGAATTAAAACAAAGTGTAGGTGAAATTTCAAAATTTCTTTTTTTTTGCAGAGTTTCAATTTTAATACATTTTTCTAACGAATACAGTAGATTTTACTAGAGAAATGTGACTAAAAATTGATTCCCCCAATTCTTTTGTTTTCATAAATATCCTATATGTGGCCCTAGTGTGCACGGTGACCAAACCACAGGCTTCATAATAGAAGGAGCACCTACTTGATTTTGGAGCCTCCTTTTTATGAGATTATTTTTTAGGCACCATGTAGGTTTCTAGGCACCATAAGATGCTAAAAGTTAGGAACCCCCCCACAAGTGACCCCATTTTGCAAACTACACCCCTCAGGGAATTCATCTAGGGGTATAGTGTACATTTCAAACCCCCAGGGGTTTCACCAATTTTGATACAACTAGGCTGTGAAAATGAAAAAAATTAATTTTTCATTTTCACAGCTCAGTTGTATCAAAATTGGTTAAACCCCTGGGGGTTTGAAATGTACACTATACCCCCTGATGAATTCCCTGAAGGGTGTAGTTTGCAAAATGGGGTCACTTGTGGGGGGGTTCCACTGTATAGGTGCTTCAGGGGTCATTCAACCAGAATCTGTGCTGCAAAATCCAAAAATCACTCCTTCCCTTCTGAGTCCTGCCATGCACCCAACTGGTATTTTTTGGTCACATGTGAGGCATTGCCGTACTCGGGAGAAATTGGGGCACAGATTTTGGGGTGCTTTTTCTCCTTCATTCCTTGTGAAAATGAAAAATTTTGAGCCAGATCTGCATTTTTGTGTAAAAAATGTAATTTTTCATTTGCACAGCCCAGTTGTATCAAAATTGGTGAAACCCCTGGGGGTTTGAAATGTACACTATACCCCTAGATAAATTCCCTGAGGGGTGTAGTTTGCAAAATGGGGTGACTTGTGGGGGGGTTCCACTGTATTGGTGCTTCGGGGGTCTTGCTAATGCGACATAGCACCCACCATTCATTCCACCAGAATCTGTGCTGCAAAATCCAAATATCGCTCCTTCCCTGCTGAGTCCTGCCATGCACCCAAATGGTATTTTTTGGTCACATGTGAGGCATTGCCGTACTCGGGAGAAATTGGGGCACAGATTTTGGGGTGCTTTGTCTCCTTCATTCCTTGTGAAAATGAAAAATTTTGAGCCAGAACTGCATTTTTGTGTAAAAAAATGTAATTTTTCATTTTCACAGCCCAGTTGTACCACAATTGGTGAAACCCCTGGGGGTTTTAAATGTACGCTATACCCCTAGATGAATTCCCTGAGGGGTGTAGTTTGCAAAATGGGGTCACTTGTGGGGGGGTTCCACTGTATTGGTGCTTCGGGGGTCTTGCTAAAGCGACATAGCACCCACCAAAATTCCACCAGAATCTGAGCTGCAAAATCCAAATATCACTCCTTCCCTTCTGAGTCCTGCCATTTTTTGGTCACACATGAAGCATTGCCGTACTCGGGAGAAATTGGGGCACAGATTTTGGGGTGCTTTTTCTCCTTCGTACCTTATGAAAATGAAAAATTTGGAGCCAGAACTGCATTTTTGTGTAAAAAAATGTAATTTTTCATTTTCACTGCCCAGTTGTATCAAAGTTGGTGAAACCCCTGGGGGTTTGAAATGTACACTATACCCCCTGATGAATTCCCTGAAGGGTGTAGTTTGCAAAATGGGGTCCCTTGTGGGGGGGTTCCACTGTATAGGTGCTTCAGGGGTCATTCAACCAGAATCTGTGCTGCAAAATCCAAAAATCACTCCTTCCCTTCTGAGTCCTGCCATGCACCCAACTGGTATTTTTGGTCACATGTGAGGCATTGCCGTACTCGGGAGAAATTGGGGCACAGATTTTGGGGTGCTTTGTCTCCTTCATTCCTTGTGAAAATGAAAAATTTTGAGCCAGATCTGCATTTTTGTGTAAAAAAATTTAATTTTTTACACAAAAATGCAGTTCTGGCTCAAAATTTTTAATTTTCACAAGGAATGAAGGAGACAAAGCACCCCAAAATCTGTGCCCCAATTTCTCCCGGGTACGGCAATGCCTCACATGTGACCAAAAAATACCAGTTGGGTGCATGGCAGGACTCAGAAGGGAAGGAGTGATTTTTGGTGGTGGAATGAATGGCGGGTGCTATGTCGCATTAGCAAGACCCCCGAAGCACCAATACAGTGGAACCCCCCCACAAGTGACCCCATTTTGGACACCAGCTTTGGGAGGGGGGCTGGCGCTGCGGCTGGCGGGGGGGTGGGATGGGTGCTGGCGCTGCGGCAGCCGGGTGGGTGGGAGGGAGGGGGGCTGCCGGGTGGGAGGGGGGGGGGGCTGGCGATCGTTGGTGATCGGTGCGGTATACGCACACACACACACACACACACACATATATATATATATATATATGTGTGTATATATATATATATATATATATATATATATATATATATACATATATATACATATATATACACACACATATATATATATATATATATATATATATATATATATATGTGTGTGTATATATATATATATATATATATATATATATATATACACATTTGCACATTATTTTTTATTTTATTTTATTTTTAACTTTTCCAGCAGCAGCATGATGCTGCTGCTGCTGCTGCTGCGGGGGGGAGGGGGGAGGAGGGGAGCGCAGCGTGCGCTCCGGACGTAGCGGTGGAGCCGGGGGAGCTGCTGCTGCTGCCGGGTGAGTGCCCGGCGGGTGGGAGGGGGGTGCTGCCGCTCGGTGGTGATCGGTGCTGCACCGATCACCACCGTTTTCTGTGTTACCGAGCGGCTTAGCCGCCGGTAACACAGGAAACGCTGTGATTGACTGTTCAGATTTGAACAGCCAATCACAGCGATCGCCGACCGGGGGGGGCACCCCTGCCCCCCCTGGGCGACGAGGGGGGATGTCTGCTGTCAGGGACAGCAGACATCTCCTAACTGTCACCGCGTCTATAGACGCAGTGACAGTTAGAAGCCATGACGTACATGTACGTCAAATGTCGGGAAGTACTTCCCGACCATGACGTACATGTACGTCAAATGTCGGGAAGGGGTTAAAAGACAAGACAAGACAGGAGAAATAGATAGAGAAATTCTTCTTAAACCCAAAGAAGCAAAAGAAGAGAACGATGACTTTAAGTGGGCATTCATAACCGGTTTCAATTCTCAATACAAAACAATAGAAAAATCATTCAAGAAAAATTGGAACATTCTTTTGAGAGATCCCATCATAGGCGATCATTTACCCAAAGCCCCTAAATTCATTTACAAGAAAGCCCCCAATATAAAGAACAAACTAGTAAGAAGCGCATTCGCCACCTCCAATACGAGCGGAAGAATCCGCACTAAAGGCTTCCATAGATGTGGTTTGTGTAGAGGCTGCAAAATGGTAAAAAGTGGCGGACAATCGAAAACAACTGAATTGTCCATAAACCAGACTACGTTTACCATTGAAAATTTTATTACATGCAACACTCCCAACGTTGTATACACCATCGAATGTTCGTGCAATCTTTTCTACATCGGGCGAACATCTAGACCGTTAAAAACGAGAATAACGGAACATCTAAACAACATCAAAAAAGGAGTGGAGACTCATAATTTGTCTCACCACTTCAAAACGGTACATGGGTCCAACACAAATCATATCATCAGATTTGTAGGGATTAAAGAGGTTAAAGATGACCTTAGGAAGAAAAATAAGGCATCTCAATTAGCACGAGAAGAGATGAAGTGTATATATAAGCTTGATACTCTCCATCCTCATGGTTTAAATAAGGATTTTGAAATTAAATGGTTTTTATGAAAAATATACCTTTTACTGTGGGAGAACCTCTTTTATTCTACATTCATATTTACATATTGTTTTATGTTTTTTAAGAAAGAAAATCTTCTTCCTTTTTTCTGTGTTTTTTAAAACCTCTTTTCCTGTGCAATATGGTCCGATTTTAAATTAATTTATTATGGTCCATTTTTCAGTCTAATATGCTTTTATATATGTTTCATTGCCTTTTATCACTATTCTTTTTACCCCAAATACTAATTCATTGTATTTTTATCTTTTTATGTCTATATGTGGATCATGTTCTATCTAATATGCCCGGAGCACAGTGCACTTTACTTCCGATTAAATATTATACTTATGGATCTTCTTGAGCCACGGAAGATCCGTTTTTTTCATTCTGCACCATTAAGATGGACCGGAAGTGGGGCAGTAACATGAATGCATACGGGACGGAAGTGGGGCTGTAGTATACACCCGTTGTCTCCCCCTGACCAATACCGGAAGCAGGGCACCGACACGCTGCTGCTGGAAACTTGATTTCAAACACACATCCGCCGCCACTCCGCAATAAGAAACCGGAAGTGGGACACAGACGCGATGCCGGAAGTGTGGCGGAGAACCTGCACCGCAAGCTCCTTCACGCTGACAGCGTGATAGAAGGCGCGAAATAGCGCGACTACGTGATTGGTCACTATGCCTATTAAATTCTTACCTACAGCTGGAGGAAGCATATCCTTGAAAAAGACCGTAGCGAACGGTCGAAACGCATTGGATCCACGACAGACGCCCACCTGGGAGAAGCTCCTTTTGCCTGGATTGTGTGGACAGTGCCCTGTGTGAGGGTTCCCGGGACTCCTTGCAAATAGCGCATTTGAGAACTTGGTCCAACTTGTTCTCCACCATTTCTGGTAATTGTCCTGCTTTTCTCCTATGTGGCGTTTGAAATTTTAAACAGAACCCCAGTGTGTCTTTTTGTTCCCATTTTAATGTTGTGAGAAATAAAGTACTGTACTACTCTATATGTGGCCATATTGTGTTTTCCATATATACCTCTGACATCTGGAGAAACCTCCTGGAATATATGAAATACCTGGGTCCTTTCTGGTGTGTTTAAGAAGTTCTATAACTCGGAGAAGAGGAGACGCCATTCCCTTTAAGGGGCGTATGGTACCTCTTTTTTCATATACCAATTATTCTCTGGTGAAGGGAAAGTGTCTTCATATCCACTGCCTATCTGGTACAGTATCTCATACGGCAGAGAAGAGGATCGTTCGCAGTAAGATAGGGACGTCCCTGTCCGTCTTATTCATTTGGCTCGCAGGAGGAAATATAGCAAACCATATGTGTCTTGTACACATTCTTTTGTGACATGACTGCACTATGGTTGTGTGCTTTTTTGTATTCTTTTTTAGAAAAATAATTTAATTGATGTGAGGACTTTAATGTTTATTCTCATTGTAGTATTTGACTATTGATTATGATATCGCCATTATGTTGTACAGTTGTTATTTCGGACTTGGTGAAAGCTCGTTTCAGTGTTAACACAGGTGAAATCATTTCTGGCGGTGCAGTGCTGCTTTATTGATTTTTGTATAAAAGACTATGGGGTCTCTTTACTAGGCAAGTGGAGATAGATAGATAGATAGATAGATAGATAGATAGATAGATAGATAGATAGATAGATAGATAGATAGCAGTACAGTACTAACCAACCATGTCCTGTCATTTTTAAAATGCAACCTTTAACAGTGATTTTCAACCTTTTTACCTGTACATCACACTTAATAAGATATCAAAATTGCCAAGGCCCACCATGAGATCCCCACATGGCAAAACACACTGGCCCCCACAGGAAAGAAATCAAACCTATTGGCCCCCATATTAAAAAAATAAATCACACTGGTCCCCACAGGTAACAAAAATAAAATACATTGGCCATTTACATGAAAAGAAGAGACCAGTAAATAACAGTTGAACTGGTGGTCGCTGTAAACTGGTTTGGGCATCTCTAGATCTGGGGGCACACTTGAGAACAGCTCATGGCACACTAATGTGCCACGGCACATTGGTTGAAAAACACTGCTTTAATATTTCAACTGATTGTTGGTCCTTTATCTCTGTCCGATTCATCTCTCTGCAAGGCTTAGTACATAAATTCCTGTGTTTGAAAAATGGCAGGTGCTGGTTGGTTGGTACTTTATCTCTATTGGATGCTGTAATAACATCTCTCACTGTTCTGATAATAAAGTTCCTGATTTGTGATTTTGTGTAGAGACCATTATTACCATGCACATTTCTATAATGGGTGCAATGTTTGCACACGAGCCCACATCGCACACTCTGCACGCGTATTTTCATATTCACCTCTCTATAGTCCCGTGCTGGTGGCTACAATTGTTACTAAAATCACCTCCAAAATGTCCGCCGCGCTGAATTTTGTCCCCGAAACATGGTGGGCGCCATGTTTCCAGAGACTTGTGCGTGTACAGTACACTCTGGTACAATGCCAGAGTCTATGGAACAACGGAGAGGAGGAGACCACCTGTAGTCTGCACACAGGCCCCTTACTCTGTTAATACCTACAATGATATCACATGAAATAACAAGCTTACCCACAAGATATTATGACTTCAAAAGCTTTTATTTAATATTGAGGATAATACTATGGAAACGTACTACAGAGATGGCCAAAACATTGACATTCTTTAGTTTACATTGGGATGAACTGAGCACTGAAACCTAATATGAAAAATAAAATGAAGAGTTATTTTAAATTGATGTTTTAAGTAACACATTGATTTATTAGCTTGTGGTATAAAGGAAATAATTAAAGCATTTGTACCAATCAGCAGTCTCTTATTTTACAAACCAAACTTTCATTGGTCTCATGGAGCAGTGTAGGAAGTGCTTACATAAAAACAAGTTCAAATTGGAAAGTGGAGCAGGGATTATACATGACTCATGTATTTCCTAGTCAGTTTAATGATTTCAGATCCCTGAACTTAAATATAACCATATATATACTGACCAGATCATTGTATTCCCTAATCTGTATTATAAGCCTGATTCACATTGACTCGCTACGCAGCGTAAATTCACTATCTAATGCCGCCCTCGGGATGAATGAATGCCCGCAGCCAGGTGAACATCCCCGTCGCATGGATGTTTATTTATTATTATTTATTTATTTACAGTTTTTTATATAGCGCAGCAGATTCCATTGCGCTTCACAATAGTAGACAATGATAAAACAAACTGGGTAACGACAGACAGACTTGGAGGTAGGAGAGCCCTGCTGCAAGCTTACAATCTATAGGGATATAGGAGGGAAACACAAGGACAGGCACCAGTAATAGCATAGTTGTACTGTAGGTCCAGAAGGGAAGCTATATAATACATAAGTGCCTCAGAGGGTTATGCGTGTAGAACTTAAATATAATAGGCTTGCCTGAAGAGGTGAGTTTTCAGGGAACGCTTGAAAGTTTGGAGACTAGTGGAGAGTCTTATTGCGCGTGGAAGGGCATTCCATAGGATGGGAGCAGCCCGATGAAAGTCCTGTAATAGTGAATGGGAGCTAGTGATCCGCTCAGATGAGAGACGCAAATCTTGTGCAGAGCGGAGTGGTCGAGATGGGAGATATTTTGTGATAAGTAGAGAGATATATGCTGGTGCAGTATGGTTAATAGCTTTATATGCGAGTAGAAGGGTTTTATATTGAATACGGTAAAATACAGGCAACCAATGGAGGGACTGGCAGAGCGGATCAGCAGACGATGAGCGTCTTGCAAGGAAGATCAGCCTAGCAGCAGCATTTAAAATGGATTGCAGTGGCGAGAGTCTGTTCTTGGGAAGTCCAGTTAGGAGACTATTGCAATAATCAATGCGGGATATAATGAGTGCATGGATAAGAGATTTGGTAGTGCCGTGTGTGAGATACGGTCATATTTTGGATATGGGTTTTAGATGCCTGTAACATGATTTGGAGGCAGATTGAATGTGGGGAACAAAGGACAGGTCAGAGTCTTGCCCACAGAGTCTTGTTTAGCATAAGCATCCATTTGCACGGGAGCGTATGGGGGTGAAGTCATTCGATGGTCGCCGACCATCGAATGATTTTTCCCCTGTTTGAAAACATTTCAGTCTTGAATGACCTATATTCATGCAGCTCCAAGAATGGGGCAGATGGCTGATGTCCTGTGACGTCAGCCGCCCACCCCCGGCAGGCATCGGCCCACCCGCGTACCCATGGGATCGCCCAGCATTTTCATGGGGGCATTCCCATGTGCCATCCCCCTGACCGCCTGTAACATGAAGGTGCTCTGTTACACTTAAGGTGCCCATACACGGTGCGATGCGATGTGATGTGCGCTCCCGTGGGCATCGCATCACACAGTACAAGAAGTATGTGCTGCACATACTTTCTGTACTGCCCTCGGATTGCATGCATTTGTGATGGGATCCAGACCATAACGGGTGCGATCATCGCATCGTGTATGGGCACCTTTAGAACCGTGATAATAACAGTTAAAGATACAGTAAGGTTAGAATTTAAGAATTATGCATAGGGCCTGATTCAGACCTGCTCGCTAGGCTGCATCTTTTTCACTGCCAGCAAGCAGGTAAATGCCACCCTGCCACACGCATGCTCCCCACCGAGCGAATCCCCACACTAGCATGCAAGCATCCCCTCGCATGCGACCGCACGGAGGAAAAATCATTTGATGGTCGCTCACCATTGAATTATTTTTCCTCCCTTTGTGGATAAAATCTATAATTACTTCTATCCTGGATGGAGATGGCCAAGATGGGGGCGGGTGCTGGAATCATGTGACAGCAGCCGCTCTGAGCAGGCATGGACACTCCTGCAACCGCAGGGGTTCTTCCAGCATTTCTATGGGCGCACCCATAAAATGCAGGGCGGTCTCCTGCGTCCGTCACCTGCCCACCCATCAGTGAGCGAATGCCCCAGCAAGTGTAAAACTTGCCTAAGTCCATTGTTCCGGGGGTATGCACAAACGCATATTCCCCCCCACCATTTGCGAGTAGAGCGAATTTGTTCCTGACCGAGCAGGTCTGAATTGCCCCAATAGTACTTTTAGTAACTAATTATATCAATAGACTAACAGCATTTAAAATAACACTAGTTAAATGCCCATCAGCATGACGGCATAGTCCCTATCTGCTTCTACCTCCAGTCTCTATCTCCTCAGCTCCCTCTGTCCATATCCAGTAATGAGTCAGCCGCTCCGAGCTTTTATTTATATAGATTGTTACTATTTTCCCTAGGTCAAAACACATTCATCCATTAAAAAAAAAAAAAAATTAAGACAGTTTTCATACAGTGCCGTCATCCACTCATCTCTTGTAATCAGAGTCAATGGAGACACCTGCCTCTGGGCTCCAAACACTGAAGGGACAGATGCTTGCACAGCAGCAATTGTGTGGTTCCTAGCAGGATACAAGAGTGACCACTGATCTTCCAGTGGAGCCCTGCGGCACACCTGCTGCTGCAGAGTTACTTGGCTCAGTCCAAGGAGCCCTGCTAACACACTCAACCACCCAATGTGCTGCTGGACAGTGAGTTGGGATCTACCTATAAATGCTATTACAGGCACACCATATTTGTTTCCCTTTTTTTATTAGGGTTTGGGGCCGGCAACAAACTCCAACGCCAACTTGCCCCAAGGCAACTGGGATGAACTTATGCCTCTGCTTCTAATGTGTTAGAGATTTGGGGAGGTGGGGTTTAGAGTTGGGTAATTATAAAAAGCTTTGTTGGGAGAGGGTATGTTTTGTAGATTCACAGGCGTTCCAGGTTTTTTGTTCTGCCTTTTTTTCACTTGATTTCCTACCCTTCATTACCCATTTTGTCTTGTGTGTCACCTTTGAAAAAGCCACAGCAAGTGGCGAAACGCATCAATGCCATTTTGGGGCTCTATATGCAGGACTTGTGCTATTCCACCTGGGATTACCAGCAGACACAATACCTCCAGGTGAGCCTTGCCACCTTCAGCCACCTGTTGAAGGTGTGTCCCTCTGGGTAAAATCCCAGAAGACTTGCTGGAACTTATTTTCAAACTCCAGAAAAAGACCACCTCTACCATCTCCAGGTACAATTTCCATACAGGCACCGGAAGGAGGACACTTGCAGTGGGCTTCAGTGGCCCCTAATTTACCCTCCAGTGGTCTCTGGAAGATCCCGTTTCAACCAGGTGGATTTTGCAGATTTCATAGTCTCGCACAATAATCTCACAGATTCCTCCAGTGGCACCTACTTGGATACCGTGCGAATAGAGAGGACCTGTGATTCCTGTTTACTTCTATACCCCCCAGTAAACCTCAGTGACATTGGATACAATAATATTGGTCAAGTGTAGAGACCATTGTGGCTTGGTATCCATATTATAAGTGAGATTTTTATTTTAACAATATCACAATTTAACAATCATGTTATATGTATGTATGTTAATGTATTGTTGATATCAATTTAATAAATCAATATTAACTTCAATCGATTTCTATTCATTGTAATTTAAGCGCTGCTATCTTGTTTTTTTTTTTTCATACCAATATTGATTGACTAACCCTATACTCTAGCAGCAGCTTTGGGGAGATTTCTCATATTTAGGTACCCATTTATATTCTCAGCAGAATAATTTTTTTTTGTTTGTTTTGTGTTTCACCTTTTTTACAGAAGAGTAAGATCCTAAGTACAGTGGAACACTTGCTGCAGTCCGTGTATTATAGAATGCAGGGAGAGTAAGTACTAACTGTTGTGCGCTGCAGGAGCGCTCCGGGAAGGACAGAGCGGCGCATCCGTCCAGCCGCCTGTCCTTCCGGGTTTGACATCCGGTTGCTAGGCAACCAGGGACGCCGGAGGACGCGGCGTCAGGACGCAACGCCCGCCCTCCAACCCAGCATCTCCCAGCAACCTGGGACGCTGCAGGACGCCGGGGGGATTTCCTGCCCACGGCGGCGCCGTTGCTTAGCAACGGCAGACGCCACCTGGCAGAGAGACAGGACAGCCTCTAATAGGCTGAATAGGAGACGGACCGCAGCTCCTGCTTACCATATCAAGGAGTCAGCCCAGCAGTCCTCGCCGGTGATAGCTTCCTTTGGGTTCTAACTGCCAGCTCCTGTCCGGTCTGTTCCTAGCTGTTCCCAGTGTTACCCTCGTGGACACCGTTTCTTCGGGCTCTCCGGGCCCCGTGAGTTGCCCCACTTGGGGTAAATTCCCCTGGTCTTTTTCAGTTGTTATTTATTGCTTTGTTCCCCATTTCTTGTCTGCCGATTAGGCAGGTCTTTTAGGTTGGAGTACCTGTTGTGCTCCTACTTGGTTCTTCCTCTCCGTTTCCCAGCCCATCTGGGATTCCCTGTTCCGTTTGTTCTATTGTGCGATATTGTATCTTATTCTTTTGGTTCCCTGGGCGACTGGTGTCGCGGGTTGTGGCGACCAGGTCGCTGGCGCATAGCTGCGTTAGCCAGGGTTCGGCAAGCTGCCATTTGTTAATTTTAGTTAGGACCCTTAGCCAGCTTTCCTCTTGGCCGTACCCTAGGGGGGTCCCTGGCTCCTTGTCCTTCCTTAACTCCTGGCTGCACCGGAGCTTGGGCGGGCTTAACTCGCCCATTCAAACGTGGCGGCTACAGGCGAAGCCTAGAATATCTGCAGGAGTCGGTCACCCAGCCTGGGGGGTACAACAGAGGCAGTGTAGGGTTCTGCCGTGGCTGTTCTAAACAGCAGTCCTGGCTGCGGGGTCACACCCGATATCTAACACTAACTACCTGAGCCTGATGGGTGACCACCCAGGGTCGGTGCAAGCTTTCTAGACACCCTAGGCAAGTTACTTAATAATAATAATAATAATAATAATAATAATAATAATAATAATAATAATAATAATAGCATTAAGAGCATCTTATAGATCATTATACAATACATAGAGCATTTAAGTGAACACCATATGAAAGAGAATTAATGTGTCCACCTTTCAAGCTTTCCATTTAGCAGAGCTAGAGCCTGTGCTAGAGTGTTCGGTGCTCCCCTACAAACTATACATTTGTGCCATACCTCCTTACCCTACAGAGGAACAGTGTGCAGTGAAGACGCAAAAAAAAGTGGTGTGGTATCACAAAAAATGAGCATGGCCACAATTGTACACCCTGTTCAAATTACGGCACAGAGCAGAACAATCCTATTCATGTTGCACCACACAGTGACATTTATTAACATTACACCATGCAGTGACCCTAAAGGCCCATATACACTAGGGCTTTCTGAGCGATATTGTGAACAATATGGCCTAGTGTGTACACTCTATATTGTTAAGGATGCATGCACCTGAGCATCGCTAACGACCCCCTCCCTCATCTGAACATGTTTAGATAAGGGAGTTCTCCTTAACTACTGCATCCGCAGCATTACCGTTGCTCCCCCCATTGTTGCTCCCTTCTCCCCTCAGCATCAGCAAGTGTGTATGCACTTGCCGATGCCGGCATCCAACCAGGTCCCCACCGCCACCAATATCGGCATTGGCGGGGACTTCTTTAGTGTGTATGGGGCTTTATTAGTAAGTAAGTTTTATTTATATAGCGCAGTTTCTCCAACAGGACTCAAGGCGCTTTACAGACATTAAAAATAACAATGCACATACTGTAATACAAAGGGTTATCAGTACAAGGAACAGGCAACAATGGCAGTACAGATATATATCACACATACATATATGCACAAGACGCATTCTAATAAGGGACACGAACATGGGGAACATATTTACCGAGCTGTGCAGCACCCAGGCAGCCATTCAGCAGCGACACATGGTGATTGCACAGCCAGATAGGTAGCCAGTAACAGTACAGAATATATATATATATATATATATATATATATATATATATATATATATAGTTTGAGGAAAGACTCGTCACTCCAAGGGATTTTTCAAATGGTATATTAGAAGCAAATCATACAAATACCAGGTGCACTAGTACAAGTAGCCGACGTTTCAATACATAAGTATTGTTTTCAAGGCGCCAAGTGCCCTGTTCAACTGAACAACAATGAATACACAGCCCGCACGGCGGCGGGATCACATTCATATACTCACCAGCTCAGCCAGGGCCAATACCTCACGCCGGCTGCACGACACGCTCCGTCTCCCTCCGGAGAACGGGGCGCCTCCTACTGACGTCATCGCGTCACCGCTGCTAGGCAACGCAGCGGGACGCAACGCGTCACCAGCGCGAGGCGAGCCCACCAGTGCTGCAGCCAATGGAACCAAAACTGGCATAATGATATAAACAAACAGCGTGCAAATATATAATAAGCAGTGCATAATGTAAATAGACAGCGATGCCAATAGTAGTGATGACAGGGCTGCTGAGGACAAGACGCTGAAAAAAACATAAGTAAAAAGAGAGAAGAGAGACAAAAAAAAAAAAAAAAAAAAAGGGTGAAATCAAAGAAAAATACTCCAGTTTAGTCTATCATTGAGACCATACGGTTTTACAGTCTGTAACTTATGGATCCATTTAGATTCCAATTTTAAGAGTTGCCCATCACGATCACCGCCCCTCAAGGATGCAGGGATATGATCTATAAGGATGAATTTGATGTCAGATACTTCATGGTTCGCCTCCAGACAGTGCCTGGCCACCGGTTGGTCAGATTTTTTACTGAGCTTGGCACTGTTGATGGCAGACCGGTGTAAAGCCATACGTTCTCTTGCGGTGCGTATAGTCTTGCCCACGTAACATAACTTGCAAGGGCAAAAAAGCAAGTAGATAACGTGGGTGGTCTGGCATGATAACACGTGGCGGATTTTAAACGTTTTATCATTGTGGGGATGCTTGAAGGTCTTACATACAACTAGATTTTTACAGGTGGTGCACTTAATGCACCGGTAACACCCCGGGGCTTTACGTAAGAAGGTGGAAGTACTGGTGGAATCAAAGCCGGTGATGTCCGTGCGCATAACATGATCTTTAATGTTACGCCCCCTGGTGTAACAAGCCATGGGTTTGAGCTGTTGAAGTCCAGACAAAGACCTATCAGACTTGACTATAGGCCATAACGCATTTGTGGCTCTTTGCACCACCGGGCTGGAAGTAGAATATAGTTGTTTCCACGGTAAAATTTGGGTTTGTGGTTTAATGGTTGGCTGCAGGAGGGTAGTTCTAGGTGTGGCTAGGATCTCAGATTGGGTCTGCCTGAGAGTCCTCATATTATATCCTCTCTGCGCAAACCGCTGTACCACTCGGTTGGTGCTATCGGTGGCTGCATCTGGAGAGCTAGAGATGCGAGCAACCCGCATCAGTTGTGATTTCGGTAAACCCTTTTTAAGGGGTGGTGGGTGATGGCTAGATGATGAGAGTAGCATATTCCGATCCGTTGGTTTGTAATAGACTTCTGTGCTGATGTGACCTTCATCCAGTTTCACCAAAACATCCAAAAAGTTAATACACTTTTCCTGCACATTGATGGTATATTTTATGGGGGAAGGACTGGAATTAATGTTGGTGACATATTTTTTTTTTTTTTTTGTCTCTCTTCTCTCTTTTTACTTACTTACTTACTTACTTTTTTTCAGCGTCTTGTCCTCAGCAGCCCTGTCATCACTACTATTGGCATCGCTGTCTATTTACATTATGCACTGCTTATTATATATTTGCACGCTGTTTGTTTATATCATTATGCCAGTTTTGGTTCCATTGGCTGCAGCACTGGTGGGCTCGCCTCGCGCTGGTGACGCGTTGCGTCCCGCTGCGTTGCCTAGCAGCGGTGACGCGATGACGTCAGTAGGAGGCGCCCCGTTCTCCGGAGGGAGACGGAGCGTGTCGTGCAGCCGGCGTGAGGTATTGGCCCTGGCTGAGCTGGTGAGTATATGAATGTGATCCCGCCGCCGTGCGGGCTGTGTATTCATTGTTGTTCAGTTGAACAGGGCACTTGGCGCCTTGAAAACAATACTTATGTATTGAAACGTCGGCTACTTGTACTAGTGCACCTGGTATTTGTATGATTTGCTTCTAATATACCATTTGAAAAATCCCTTGGAGTGACGAGACTTTCCTCAAACTGTTACATATTTGTCTCGTGCACCCGGGGTCTGGTGAACTTTGGAGGAGAGAGTGCCGAATCGCCCCCCCTATCTATATATATATATATATATATATATATACACATTACATACACATATATACACATACACACACACTAGATGTACTCTAATGAGGGACACATACATGGGGAACATATAATTACTGAGCTGTGCAGCACCCAGGCAGCCATTCAGCGGCGCCACATGGTGATTGCAACAGCCAGTACCGTACATTTAGAACACAAAAGAACAGTACAGGGTACACAGAACTAGACATAACACAATTAAAGCACAATTCTTAGTACACAGTACAGCTGAGATATAAGGAAGGGAATAAGAATAGATGCAGGTATAGATTGTAGGTGAGTAAGAGAGCTGTAGTTGAAATACAAGAAGAGTGCTGTGAGAACAGGAGGGAGGAGGACCCTGCTCTAAGGAGCTTACAGACAGACAGGTGACATAAAGTGCAGGTATGGAGACCTGAAGGCAAGAAGTGAGCATGTCAGGGATGGTCAGGACATGAGGCAGCAGGTAAAGAGAATGGACAAAGTAGTCCTCTCTCTCCTCCTATCCTCCTCTTCTCCCTCCACCTGCATCCTTGACCCCTAACAGCTTGGCACCGTGGGCCATACCACAACACACCCTGCTAGGGGGCTGAAAGCATGCAGAGTGAATAGGGAATGCACAGGATTGAGGAACCATGGCTCTGGTACAGAGATTTGTCCTGGCTGTGCAGACTGTAGGTGATGCTGGGTCAGGTAACTCACTGCAGAATGCTGGGTTTTCAGTGGGAGATGTTTACTTTTATGTCTTTATGTGTTCCTCCGGTATTTCTTTATGTAGTTGTTTAATGTTTGTTCCACTGTTTCTTTAACTGTTCAGATTAGTTCACCCTTAGTTAATAACACCCTTTGTTAAAACAGCACGCTGCAAGTCACCAAGCTGCCTTGCTTCTAACCCTACAGAAATACTATCCCAACTATTATTCATGTTACACCACACATAGTGACCCTTATTTATGATACACCACACATAGTGACCCTTATTCACATTACACAATGCACTGTACTAAAGAAAAAAAGTCTTCCAGGTTTTTAAAGCATTTTTATATGTACTAAATCTCCATCTGGGCTTCGCTGTGGAGCCTATGGCTCATCTCCGTAACGCTGCTGTATGACGGATCTGACATGGATTCCTCCCAGCATGCTCCGTAGCCACCAGTGCCTCTGCGCATGTGCAAATGGACTCCCGGGTCGACCCTGTCGACCTAACCCATGTCGACCTAGACTCATATCTACCTTTCTGCATGTCGACCTAGACTCATGTTGACCTAAATGCATTTTGACCTAATGGTATTGACCTAATGACTGTCAACCATGATGCTGGTGACCCAATAACCATATTCTGTCAGTATCCCATCAGTATATATGTGATGAGCATCAGGGCGATGGGCTGCTTGGTACATCCCGCCCAGTGACCCATATTCACATTACAGCACGCAGTGACCCTTATTCACATTTCAGCACACGCAGTGACCATATTCACGTCACTCCACATGCAGTGACCCATATTCACATCATACCATGTACAGTGACCTATATTCCACTGCCGCAGCCGCACTCCACATATTTTCCGGTCCTGGCTGCCGGTCTGCACAGGGCCAGCGCATGCGCAGTAATTTCATACGCATGTGCTGGCCCGAGCCTCCATGGGCTGCCTTTGCAGCAGCCCACGGAGGTTTAAGAAGGTTCCCGGGTCCGGCGCATGCACAGTATGGTCCGTGGTACTGTGCATGCGCAGAACCCATTTTGGGGGCTGCCACGCATTTGCATACAGAGATGCATCCCGGAGGGAGGGAACACCTCCCAATGGGACTGCCTTGAGTGACTGGCAGGTCAGACTTCCAATAGGAAGTCACTGCCAGTCACATTGAAGCCAGACCAGTCTCACAGACTGCATCTGGCTTCACTTTAGGCAAAGACAGTGGTGGATCTTACCTGGGGGGGTGCAGCCCTGCAGCCCATAGGTAAAAACCGCCACTGTCTAAGATTCTAATGTCATATCTTATGCTTCATTATATTGTAATAGATCTAACCTCACCTCCTGCTCTTTGTTATATTACATTACATCTAATCTCATCTCCTGTGTTTTGTTATATTGTGCTAGATCTAACCTCACACCCTGCTCTTTGTTATATTGTGCTAGATCTAACCTCACATCCTGCTCTTTGTTATATTGTGCTAGATCTAACCTCATATCCTGCTCTTTGTTATATTGTGCTAGATCTAACATCACCTCCTGTGCTTTGTTATATTACAGAAAATCTAACCTCACCTCCTGCTCTTTGTTATATTGTGCTAGATCTAACCTCACCTCCTGTGCTTTGCTATATTACAGTAAATCTAACCTCACCTCCTGCTCTTTGTTATATTGCGCTAGATCTAACCTCACCTCCTGCTCTTTGTTATATTGCGCTAGATCTAACCTCACCTCCTGCTCTTTGTTATATTGTGCTAGATCTAACCTTACCTCCTGTGCTTTGTTGTATTACAGTAAATCTAAACTCATCTCCTGCACTTTGTACTAGATCTACAGTAAATTCATCTCTTGAGTTTTGTGCGTTCTCCATTCCAGACATTAGAAAGTTAAAACAATATTTTACAGACTCTTAATTCCAGAGCACGCAGCTTCCAGGGAACATAGCCTACCACAAATTAATTATCACATATAGGAAAGCTTCAATTATTGAAATAATTTCCTTTCCAACACAATTTATTTACATACACAATATACAATTATGATTTTTAACAGCTCATTAAATAAATTAAAGCTGTCCCCTACAATTAATTTAAACGGCAAATGTACTGTATTACTGTGTGTAAGGCAATTATATACATTCTCCTATGATCCTCGCTGAGTCACTGAGGGACTCTCACGCAAGCTCTCAAATCACAGAATTCAGGATGTAAGGAAAAATATTTTATTTTATGTTTTGATAATAAACCAGAAGACATAATACAGAATGGACAGGCTTCTATAAATAAGGATGTCCCAATAGTGCGTTATATTGCTCCAAAGGAAGGGAGAGCTATAATGACCAGGCAAAGTGGTTGTATAAGACAAGGACCACTGGGAGACTTCCAGCTCTATGTTTAGCTACTTACTGTATAGTATAATACATCTGGGTCAGCACCAATTACCTTTAATTGCTCAGGATAAGATACATATGATTAATGAAAATTTGCAATTAGCATACATTTATGTTCATGGTTCAACAAAAGTATGTAATTTACACAGTGGCGTAACTATACATTTTGCTCCCCCCTGCCAAAAAGTGTGTGGCACCCCCCCATCCCCCCTGGGCTCCTCCCCAGTGTGTTTCCCCAGCATGTGATGTGATGATGTCACACGCATAATGGAGAAGGTGAAGCAGGAGAGCGGAAGAGAGACCAGCAGACACTGCTGTTTCCCATGGCTCCGACGCATCCAAGGCCGCCCCAGCACGCCCATCCACCCGTCCATCCTGTACACAGTAGCCGATAGCCGGCTCTGTGTACAGTCAATTGAATCAGTGGGGGGATTTGTCATCTCTGCCATGGCAGCACCCGCACTGCGGATGGCTCCCCTCCGGTGCTCAGTCAGTGGGCAGTGGCAGGCAGCAGCATGTCAGTGCGTCAAGCGGGTGATGGCACCCACACAGACCCCGCTGCTGCTTGCTCCCCCATGCGGCAGCTGAGGCTGCCTTACAGTAGTTACGTCACTGCATTTACAGTATGTCTAATTGGTATGCAGTCTTACAGCAAGTAAAATAACATTAGCAGACAGAACAACACCTACTGTCCATTATTTTATTTTAATAGTATTAAGGCACGTACACACTAGACAATTTTTTAAAACACTAAGCACAATAATGGAATATTTTTGTGTGTATTGTCCAGAGTCTATGCACTATATTGTTACTTATGCGTGCAGGATAGAAAACAGAGGGTTGTAGTAAAGGGAGTGCATTCACATGAGGGTAATGTTACCAATGGAGTACCCCATGGTTCTGATATTGGCCAATGCTTTTTAATATCTTTATTGCTGACATTGCATATGGTTTTGAAAAAAAAAGTAAGCCTTTTTTCAGATGAAATAAAGGTATGCAACAGGGTAGACACCAGGAGGGGGAAAACAAATGATTGATGAGCTAGGCAGAGTAGAGGAATGGTCAAGAGCAGTGGTGTCAAACTCATGGCCCTCCAGATGTTGTGGAACTACACATCCTAGCATGCCCTGCCACAGTTTTAGCGATCCGTTATATACAATCTGTGGCAGGGCATTCTGGAATGTATAGTTCCACAACAGCTGGAGGGCCATGAGTTTGACACCACTGGTCAAGAGCATGACAACTACAGTTTAATGCCATAAAAATGTAAAATCGTGCACTTGGGTCTCACAAAACCAAAGGCTAAATATAGTATTAATGGCATTATATTGGAAACTACAGAGGAAGAGAGGGATCTGGGAGTCACTATTTCAGCTGACTTAAAGGCAGGGAGGCAATGTAATGAGGAAGACAAGTCAGATGCTTGGTTGCATACGGAGAGGCAATGAGGAAGACAAGTCAGATGCTTGGTTGCATACGGAGAGGTATCAGTAGCAGAAGAAAGAAGTAATAATAAAGTATGGAACAACCTAATCTAGAGTACTGTGTTCAGTTCTGGAGGGCATATCTCCAGAAGGATAGAAATACCATGACATTAAAGACGGTACAAATGAGGGCAACAAAAATGGTACATGGCACAAAACTCACCCAGAAAGACTAAAATAATCCCAATATGTACAGTTTGGAGCAAAAAAGGGAAAGGGGGATGTAATATAAACTTTCAACAAGGACCAGGAGGGAAATGAAGGGAAGTATGAGAACACGAGGACATGCACTGACACTGAGGGCAGGTTCAGGGGAAATCTGAGGAATTTGACCTCATAGAAAGGGTAGTGGACAATTGGAATTGTCTCCCATCAGAGGTAGTAGAGGCTAAGACAGTAGAGCAATGGTTCCAAACCTTTTTTCTCTCCCGTACCCCTTGATTAGTCTTTTCATTTATGAGTACCCCCTCCTCTCAATTTGATATATCCACAGTACTTACGAGTGGAGCGGAAGTGAGCAGTATGCATGTACTTATATTAAGGAGTAGCAGAAGAGTAGTGTGAAGCCAGGAATTGGGCCTCTGTATCCAGGGCTCACACTAATGCCTTTACGATAAATGCCACAGATTTCTCCACCTGTCTCAGAGCGGGCATATGATTGCTGATGCCTGAGGGCAGCACGGGAAACAAGCAGTGGATTGCTGGTCAGGCAAAAGCACAAGGAGACATTGATTACACTGCAGACGGAACCGGAAGTGATGCAACGTGGTTTGTCTCCATGGCAATGGGAATCATCTTCTGCCATCGAAAGACTTTTTCTTCTTTCACCATTAACAATATTATTTTCAAGTACCCCCAACTGGTCTGCAGAGTACCCCTAGAGGTACTAGTACCCCAGATTGGGAACCACTGCAGTAGAGCAATGTAAACATGCATAGGATAGAAAAAAGGATATCCTTACAAAGAAATAAGGATCAAATAGGTTTTAAGGGCAACAATATGGTGAAAGGGGCAGACTAGATGGGCCAAATAGTTCTTATCTGCTCAATTTGTGGATATCATCAACAACAACTATACTTCTGGATATGGCAACTGGTGATATATTTTGTAAAATCGCTCAGTTCAACAGAAATAGTTTATGACGTTTCATAATTTGCAATGTCATTCAGGCCCTTATTCTGGTTCATGTGCAAAGGCAAATTCCTTCTCAATTGGACAAAACCATGTGCACTGCAGGTGGGGCAGATGTAACATCTGCAGAGCGAATTAGATTTTGGGTAAGTTATTTTGTTTGGTACTCTTTACCTAGCACGGCGCCCACGATTTTGATCGTGGGCATCGCAGGTAAAAAAATTGCGGTCATCGCGGGCATTGAATGCACTAAAAGATGCCTGCGTTTTCCCATAGGGAACAATGTTAAATGTCTCAATTTAATGTCTCAAACGCGGATACCTTCACAGGTAAACGCGTCCCTTCGCGGGCTTCACAGGTATCCGCGTCCCCTCGCGGGGCTCGCTGCGCTCGCCACGCTTCGGGCTCGGTGTCTCGCTGCGCTCACCACACTATTCAATTCTCAACTCCACGCCGACGTGGATAGTGGGGGTATGAAAAGGTCGTAGGACGCGTACCGCCGCCCCTCGCAGGCTCGCTGCGCTCGCCACGCTTCGGGTTCACGTTGATCGTGGGGTGGCGTTAACAATTGTGGGGGCCATTTCACCCTTCAGGGTGCCTATTTGGCCTCTGTGGGCCATTTAACATTGTTTCCTATGGAAAAATCGGGTCAATTGAGGCATTGAACAGAAAAATCGGGTCAATTGAGACATTTAACATTGTTCCCTATGGGAAATCGCGGGCATCGCGTCGGTCGCGTCGCACCCGATTTTTTAGTGCATTCAATGCCCGCGATGACCGCGATGGGCGCCGTGCTAGGTAAAGAGTACCTTTTGTTTCTGTTCAGGGAAAATGCTGACTGCTTTATTTTTACACTGCAATTTGAAGTAAAACCCCACCCAAATCAAATTAGCTCTGCACATTACATCTGCGCCCCCACTACAGTGCACATGGTTTTCTCAATTTAAGAAGGAATTTGCCTTTGCAAGTGAAACAGAATAAGGGTCCTAATGTGTATCCAGCTTAGTGTATTATGTGTATTAGCTTTTTGTTACTGTGCCAGGCATTCTGTGCCTTTTTTGCAATTACTAAGTGGTGCATATTTTAAAAACTAAAAATAATATCATGCTCACTGCAAATCTTCTTTTCTGGTATTTAGCTTAATAGTAAAAAAAGTAACACGAACTGGTGTCTAAGACGGTCTCTTATCCGAAGGATCAGTTACCTGATTTATCGAGTGGTAAGGTATACAGTATACACAAATGAAGTCTTGCAAATACTGGGAAATGAGTGGCCAGTGGTCAGGAGGACAGATATGGCAGAAGTCTGTGTTCAGCAGTTGCTTCAAGTCAGTGCAAGACTCTAAAGGGGCATACACACGTAGAGATCTGTGCTAAGCAATTTTGCTAAGCAATTTTGTTAAGCAATTTTGCTTAAGCTAAAAAAGGCCGGGTAGTGGTTCAGAATGAGAGATTGCGATCAGTATCTCTCATTCTGTACAGTCATTTGCAGTCATTTGCTAAGCAATCTGACTAGATTTTGACTGCATGCACTGACTTACTTAGCAAGAGATATTTAATCTTTTGGAGCATACACACTGAGAGATCTGTGCTTACTTTCTAAGCAATCTAGTCAGATTGCTTAGAAACTAGCACAAATTTGCTCCGTGTGTATGCCCCTTAAGTGGACCCTTGCTGGAAGTCCCAGAGGCTGCAGGCTGTAATCTGGAATACCCCATGTGATGAGCCTGGAGTGAGTTCCCCAAAGACTACCCCACCTGGGGTCATTCCTGTTACTGCCGGAAGTTCCCCAAAGACTACCCCACCTGGGGTCATTCCTGCTACTGCCGGACTAGAAAAGAGATGTCATTCAGAAGTGTATGTCCATAGGAGAAAGAAGAATCATGGAAAAGAAAAGAATCCACAGGAGACCCTTGCTGGAAAGCCAGTTTGGACAGGCAGTGAGAGGGCAGCTACATTATGTCCCCACAATGCCCCCTGCTGAAAGACACAGAAAGCACAGGCAGTTCCCCCATGGAGAGAACCTGACACTTTATTGAAGTACCGCTTTCAAAGTCATTTCACCAAACCTGTTTCAGTGGCATAACATTATCCTCATACACCTCATCAAGTGGGTAATGAATTTTGGCCGCTGATGTGCCCTTTAGACACAGAAATCTTATCACACTACGCACCTCAATGTGTGACCATGTTTCCGCCAACCCTGACATCTTACACCTGATGTTGGGACAGTATGACCGATATAGGGTGCAGTCTAATGGCCATGAATGGAAACAGTGGTCTACCTGCTCTGGCCTGGAGAACAGGTGAGAAGTCTGTATGTTAGGACTTACTGTAGTTTAACACAAACCTGATTTTTCCTTATCATACTGAAACTTTCCTTACTGTTTGTGTCTTCACTGAGAGGACGAGGGGTGCGTGCTCACTACAAAATGTTCTTACCCATCAACAAACATCTATTATTCTTATACGCACCTGAAACCTTTACATATCTGTTAGTAATTAAGTTCAGTTTATTTTTAATATAAGAGCTACAGTCATCTTTTATCCAGAGATAACATTGATGCACCGCATCCTGTTACTTCTAGAGGTACGACAAAGCAGGGGTCTGATTTGAAAGATTTGTCAGAATGTGACAGACCAAGACTTTAACACTGAATCTTTAATGCACAAGAGACAAATGAAATTATAAAATCAATAATGGCTGATAATTAGTGTAGAATTGTTCTCTGTCTGGGTCTGTTTGAAGGATAGATTCAATTATTTCAATGAAAGGTCAGCAAAGCTTATATATACTCTGTAAAATCAGTTGGATTAAAACATGTTAGAAACTGCACCGTATCACCATTTATCATCCTTAATTTGTATAAAGTATATAAATCTGTTACTCCATTCAGTTTATGTACGTGAAACTGGCATTATCCTCCAACTGCTGGATGATTTGTGTATGTATATTAACATCTTAGTAGGATTCAATGTGAGAACTGTCCTGCCTTGTCTATGGTTGTATTAGGCGATAGGTGGCCTGGTAGGCTGCAAGATACCCGAAGAGACTCTGCCTTCATCCGTAACTTTGTCCTCTGCTTCCTTATACAGTAGAAAACAAGACCAAATCTAATGTTCATTCTTATTCCTTCTTTTATAAAAAAAAAGGAGATAATGAGTTGGGGGGGCATATGTAATAGTGTCCGACAGGTGTGGAATGCCCAATATAAGAATTATTTTTCAAAGCGGCAATCATTTGCAAGGCACAGTTTTATCTTGTACAAGGCTGCCATTTAAAAAAAAATCCGAGATCGTCCGGCATTCCGGCAAACTCAGTACTATTACATATACCATATAGTGGGGGAAATTTACTAAGCAAAATACAGTATTGGCGTATTCGTATTCAGTCATATTCGGGCACGTATTCATATTGTAATTAACTAATGTGAAATAACGTTAGTATTTTTTATTTTATGACGGTAATAACCTGTTGTATTTGTATGTTCACAAAAATACAAATTAAAAAAGAATCGAAAGTACGCCTTGAATTTTACATTACTCCAATGTAATTTAGAAATTTACTATCAAGTGGCATTTCAAAATACGAACGTATTCTAGGCGTATTCTAGTACAAGTCTTAAAAACATACTCCAAAAAAATACGACTCCATACGTCATAGAAAAATCAGAATGTCAAAAATACGACACCTTCGTAAATTATTCTCTGGAATACCAATGTGTAAATGAAATACTCCACCGATAACAGTCGTATTCAGTCGTATACAAAATATACTGTAAATACAACTGAGACGTATTCTTAGTTAAATTTGCCCAGTGTCTTCTCACTGTGAGAGAAGGGTGGTGCTGTATTAGATATTAAATTGCAATGAAGAGTAGACACTGAAGTAAAACAAAGGTAGTTGGTGGAAGACCCAACTGAAATATTGCATCTTTTTCCTGCCAATATATTACATGTTTGTAAGTTAGCAATCAGGGCCCTCCTACCTCTATATTGGTCTGTTACTAGTAATACCCAGTTTGTTTTATCACTGTTGTTCCAGTTGTAATGTGCAAAGGAATATGCTGCGCTATATAAGAAACTTATTACAAAGGGTGGATGTCCAAAGACGGACAAAGGAAGAACAATACAGGTTTTTGGGGCACGCTTTTAAAGATAATGTGATGAATGTAACAATGAGTGAATTAAGAAATAACTTTTGTGAAGCTAAATAAAAGTTATTTCTTAATTCACTCATTGTTACATTCATCACATTATCTTTAAAAGCGTGCCCCAAAAACCTGTATTGTTCTTCCTTTGTCCGTCTTTGGACACCCACCCTTTGTAATCAGCTTTGATGCTGAACTTCTTTGGGAACACTGCCAACCAAGCACCCCTGACAATTATTGTCATTAATGGTCGTATGTTGGTTTACCTGTCATTGCCTTTTGCCTATCTATACCCTGATTATTTGTGCCTGTGACGATCCACCCCGCGCCCCCCCCCCCCCCCCCCCCACTTCCTATATAAGAAACTGTAAATAAAAATAAATGGACTGTCTGACATGCCTACTTGGATACAGTCAATGAAGACATAAATTTAATCCTCCAACATTTTTTCAATGGAAATAGCATCCTATGCAGCGACAGTAAACACGTGTTGTCAGGTAGGCCCTGTCCTGAGGTGCAGTGAGGAGAAAATACTGTGCCATTTTGATGCCCCCCTTCCCCCACCACATTAAGCACTGCAGTCACTAGCCAGCCGAACAGCCTCCAGCCCTGCGGCTCATGCCGCTCTCCCCACAGAGCAGACCAGCACTGTGCAGCTGCTCAGCTACTCACCAAACCCAGTGCAGGATGGCATCTACAGGCTCCTCCAGTCTTCCTGACCGAAGGGTGCTGCTGTGCCAGCCGCCGCCTCAGCGTCTGATGTCACAGGCGGGCAGGCTGTCTTGCGTGTGTCCTGCTGGCACTCCCATCTCCGGAGCCGACCCCAGGTTCAGGCTGTTTAGCGGCAGGCAGCAGTGGTGCCAGCGCATTCTAGGGGTGGACAACAGCAATGGTGGTAAGGTGGGAGGCTGGGAAAGTGGGAAGGCGGCATCTGCATATTAGCTCTTCTGCACTGCACAGATCAGATGTGCAGGGGAGCCAATCCTGACAGACCCTGGCAACCAAGGGCGGGCTTACAGGCTGACTGACATCCAGTCCAGCAGAGCCATATTGTTATACACAGTGTCCGTGGCCACCAAAAATGCAAAAAAATTAGCTAAAAAAAAAATGACTACACTAAAATTACTGTGCGCTCTGTTGTAATGCAAGTTTAGAGAAATAAAAAGTACTCTCTTTTGCTGGGGGCACTGGCTGCTTTTGAAAATAGTCTTTAAACACTATTTTTAAAAGCAGTGCCCCCAGCAAAAGAGAGTACTTTTTCTTTCTCTAAACTTGCATGTTCATTTACTCTCAGGGGAGCACCTCCACTAGCCATTGAAACACTAACACTCAGGCACCTCATTATAATATTGTGGATCTAGGATTATATTCTTTTTTTAAATTGAGTCTTTATTTTAATTTTTTCCATATAAAAAAGAAACATTTAGACATAACCTTATACCGACATAACACAAAACGCAAAAAGAAAATATCTAACCATTATACAACAAAAATTTGGTCAAATTTCACAGCAGCATGTTTCCATTCAATATTATATACCTTCCAAAAAAAAAATATCAACATTCAACAAATACAAAGACATAGACAAAAAAACAAATTCACAGCAGCATTTTTGACTATTTATCTCTACCCCTGTCCCCAACCGTTCCATTTTACCCCGGTCTAACCTGCCCTAGCAACAGTTGACAACCCTCCTGGCTCCTCCCCCCCATTTTTACTCTCCCCAGTCTTTGTCTAACCCCTTCCACTTGTTTAGTATGTACCCCCTTTGTCCTGTTAGTACCTGACTTTTTCCCGTACCCCAGACCAATCTGATTCCACTGCATACATCAACCACAGAGTTACCTCATACACACACAGTGAAAAAAAAAAAAAAAAAATATATATATATGTATATATATATATATATATATATATATATATATATATATATACCAATGGGAGAAAAAAAAAAAAAAAAAAAAAAAAAAAAAAAAAGAAAAAAAAAAAGAAAAAAAAAACAATCAGATATGTAAAGTTTCTCCTTATCCCCCTTCCTCCTTTCTACCCTTCTTCGTGACTACAAATTGTTGCAAATCAAGTATAAGACCTGAGTTAAAGTTATTTTAATACCTTGTGTCTAACAAATCGTGATTCTTAAGTGAGATCCAATCCCTTTACGCTCGGGAGTGATTAATATATGGCCTCTCAGGAGGCAGTCTCATTTTACTCTCCGTGTGCTAAGTAACCCAACCGTGTGGCCTACAAAGTGTACAACCAAACTAAATATATATTCTTTAAACTTAGTTCCTCTATGTTAATAATAGTAACCCCAATTTAGCTATTCACTCTCTCCCCATTTATAACTCTGTGGTTAATTGACCTATTCCAATAGCCCCATATAGCCCGGTACTTTATTGACACCCCCCGGGAAGCATAAACAAATTTCTCATGCTCACTAGTCTGATTTACCAAAAATATCCAATCACCTAAAAGCGGACTAAGGGGAGACATCCACCGACGAGCTACTATTACCTTTGCCAGTGCTGTGAGGCTTTTAGCCAATTGCCTCAGTTCCCATTTCACCTCACGCTCCTCCCATGTCCCCAAGACTAGATTCAACTTGTTGAGGGCACCACGTGGAAGGCCTATCTGAACTAGGGAATTAACAACATCCTCCCAGAACCTACTGACCATACGACAGCTCCACAGCAAGTGATCAAATGTGGCCCCCCCCTCACCGCACTTTGGGCAATTATCCGCCGATGACCCCGCGTATTTTTTCATTTTTACCGGCGTTATGTATGTCCTATGTAAGATATTGAATTGGACTTGCTGGGTCCTCATTAGATTGGTAGCTTGCCGAGGGCCGGCCAGGGCCACCGACCAGCTATTTTCCTCCAATTGAGGGATATCATCCACCCATTTTGCCCGTTAAGCCTCGTAAAGCCGCAAGATCATCGGCTTGGATAAATGAATGCAGGAAATTATACAGTTTGGCCAGGCGTTTACCCTTCGGGAGTTGTTTAGAAATTTTTTACACGGAGCCTCCTCCACCCTCCAGGTATTAATACTCCCTGCTTGGGTCAACGCGCTTCTTACTTGCAGGTATCTGAAAAAGAATTCATTCCGTATACCAAACTCTACTTGAAGCTGGGAAAATGACTTCAACACCCCATCTTCACACCATTGGCCTATTGAACTGATACCATAAATTTTCCAAACTGTCCCCCCTTGTTGTTCTTTAAGAGCCCGCATACCAGGCAGGGATAGAATAGGAGTGTCCGGATCCAGGCCAGCTGACTTTGTAAGTCTACAAGCCCATCTCCAAACTTTAACGGCCTGGCAGACTATAGGAGGTATGTCCCTCCGCAGCCCCCCCACAAATAATCTCTGAAGAGGGGTATAGTCTGGATCCACACACTCCATAAGATCTCGCAGCTCTGGAGTTTCCTCCCCCCGCTTTACCCATGAACAAATATGAACCATCTGTGCGGCCATATAATATGTTTTAAAATCTGGGAGAGCCAAGCCCCCCCTTTCTCTGTCTCGGGTCAAAATATCCATTCTGACCCTGGGCTGTTTATCCCTCCAGATAAAGGACGATACAATGCTCTTTATTTTCCTAAAATAGTCGTCCTTAATAAAAACTGGAGAGTGTTGCACTATGTATAGGAACTTGGGCAGGATTGCCATCTTTATCAAGTTAACACGACCTAATTGTGACAGCTGGAGTTTGGTCCAGCTCCGACATCTAGATTTAAGCTCTTTAATGAACGGACTTAAATTCTCACTTATAAACGCTGAAGAGTTCCTAGTGAAACAAATACCTAGGTATCTAAATTTATCCACCCTATTGAGTTGTACCATGTTCCCTTGGTGGCGTCTCCCCTCCTTCCCCAACTGGATATAATTGGACTTGTCCCAGTTCATTATAAGACCGGAGTACCCCCCGAACTCCCGGATAATCTCCAGGACCTCGGGAAGCCCTCCAGGCTCCTCTAGACCCACCAGCAAGTCGTCCGCATATAACGCCACTAGATTTCTACCAGGGACCCCTCCCGCTCTCCCCAGGGCAGTTCTCAATGCACACGCCAGGGGCTCCGCCACCATTGCAAACAGCAGGGGGGAAAGAGGACACCCCTGTCGGGTACCCCTGGAGAGCGCGAAGGATGGGGACGTAAACCCATTAATAGTTAATCTAGCTCTTGGTTTCTGATAGAGAACTGACACCCGTCCAATGAACCTATCCCCGAATCCAAAGGCCCGAAGAACCATCCAGAGGAAAGGCCATTCGACCGAGTCGAATGCCTTACTCGCGTCAAAAGACGCGAGCACTGCATCCGACTCACTCATCTCCGCCCGCTGTAGGATTATATATATAGGATTATATTCAAATATTTAAAAATCTTTATTCGTGTTTATGCTTGTGCACCGGTATTTCCCCTACTCCCTCCCCCACTAAAACAAAACACGCTCTGTTGTAATGTCTGTGCCTGTGCTCGGCGAGTTGTGTGCACGCGCACAGCTTAGAGGGAACACTGCCCCCCACCCACCTATGTGCAGCAGCGGGGTTCCGGGCAGCTGCGGCAAGGAGTCTGTACCGCTATTTGCCAATCTTTGCCAATCTACATCCGGCCAGTCTTTTCAAATTCAGCAGTGCTTCCCGTCCCACCTGATTACTGCTGCTGCACAGAGGTGAGGGGGGGAAAGTGAGGGCTCTTGGGCAAACTAATAGGGGGGCCCAGTGAATTATTTTGCCCAGGGGCCCTCACTTATGTTAAGAGGGCCCTGGCTCTATCTGTAGATGGATTCTAAAACTTTTTTGCAGCAGTAGAATTTGTATAAAGTAATAGAATAGAGAAGCAAAGTTTTAGAAAAATCACAGAGCGTGACTTTTGCAGAGTCCAAGGTTTACCAAATTGTGCCAAACATGGCACAATAAAACCTAGATGTATGTGTACACATCTGTATCCCTCTGCATTGACAGTAGTTTTTGAGTGTTAACAGTATTGTATATCATCTCCTTTGTATATTTTACCAAGTGAAATCTGCACCTTAACAAATAACACTGCAAAACTTTAGTAGGCAATCTCTGTTATATGCAAATGCTGCGCAACATTTCCAAATGACAAAATGATGGTAAGTGAATTGCTGTCTATTGCCTTTTATGTAAACCAATGCAACTGTCTCTATCTGCTGAAATGAATACTCAGCATCTTACATACATTGCTTTTACGTTCTACAATTTTGCTCTACTTGCTGAAATTAGCAGCTGTTGCAATATGTTGTTCTAGTTTACAAAGCTCAAAAATACTTTTGCATTTTATAAATATGAAAGTACATTGATGGCTCAAAGTCAGCTGGTCTATGCTGAATGTTCTTTATGATAATGTTGGTGCATCACTCTCGTTGGCATTACTAAACATATAGAAAAGGTTGCTATAGCAAATTAAGTGGTGCGGGACTCCTATTGGCCACAAAGTAGCGCTTTCCTGCCAAGGGGCGTGGCCTAGCAAAATAGGTGTTGTTTTCCCGTGAGCCATGCTTCCCTTTGACATCATTATGTTGGCATGGCCAGCACTCTGTGAGATCCTGGCCATGCCCACTGCTCCCCCCAACCACCGTGAGATCCTTCTGCCCGTGGGTGGGACAGTTGGGAAGTATGGTTTACTTACCATCAGGTCTGTTTCTATAATTAGCAAATGTGTGACTACCGGTGGAACGATCGTTATATTAATAACGATGTGAACAGAGACATTTTGGCATTTTAGTGTACAGTCTTCAGAATTGTCCTAGTCCACCTATTTATTGTTCTCTTAACTTGTCTAATGCTGCTGCGTACGGTTGGGGAGTTTCAGAGATTGTAGCATGACCATACTACGTAAGTAGTATGCTAATATGTCCATTTTATCATGTATTTATTTAGCTTTTAGTACTAAGTTGCCATTTCTTATTAATGTACCATCACTTTACAATTAAACTGTGTCTTCTCATTAATGTGATGCCTTGGGGCGTTTGGGCTGTGCTGGCCTGGGGTGTTGAATGCTCTGAACATAGGGGGTCATTCTGGTTGGCTCACTAAGCAGCGGTATTTTGGTGCTTAGCAAGCCTTCTAATGCCACCCGCCTCTCAGCGAATAGCCCCTCTGCTCTGTGAATAGATGTTTTGCATAAACATTAATTTGCAGGGTAGCATGCGGGGCTGAAATCGTGGTCGGCGAACATCAAATGCTCACAAATCTAAGGCAATCTGAGCTGAATTAGACTTGCGGCGTCCGGGTCTGAGAAATGGGCGGGCGGCTGACGCCTTGGTGTGACATCAGTTGCCCACCCCCCCACCCCGGCAGGCAGGGGCCTGTATGTGTTCGCATGAATGCCCCTTGCCCACCTCCCTCCTGCCCACCCTGTGCGAGCGACACATCGACTATGCAAGTCAATGATGGTGCCTGAACAGAAGCCCTGCACATGCGTATATGAGAATATGCACATGCGCACTACTTAAACATTGGTCAACCATGCACCTGGTACCGATTCAACTACAATGAGGGCCTTAAACCTTTGAAGTATTAAAGACCCACCTGAAGAGGTCACCTCGCTGTAGTAGTTGGGCCCATGTGTATTTCCTCTTTTTTCTGTGTGGTATTATTCTGCAGTTACCAGTTCCTGTGACATTGAGGTAGATGTATTAAGCCTGGTAAAGTGATAAAGTGGAAGGTGTTAATGAACCAGCCAATCAACTCATAACTGTCATTTTTCAAACACAGCTGATTGGCTGGTGCGCTATCACCTTCCACACTATCACTTTACAAGGGTTATACATCTGCCCCTCTGTTACCTGTCCATTACACTGCTATTGATACTTGTGTAATAGCACGGCGCCCAGCTACGCTATGTTTTTAGTGTAGGCTAAGCTACGTTGTTAGCGTAGCCCAACGACTGCCTAGCGTAGTTAGTGTAGTGACAGCCCAACGGCTGCCTAGCGTAGTTAGCGTAGTGTCTCCGCAGCAGCCCTGTGTAGTCAGCATAGTGTCCCCATCAGGCAGCTAGTCACCATACTGTCCCTGGGAGCTGCAGCTCTGTCCCCGGCATCCCTGGTAAGCCTATTGAGCGCCTCTCACACAGCGCCGGTAACTGTCAGATCACCTGCGCTGGCGGAAGCCGGCGGAGAGGGGATCATGCGGGCGCTTGCGGAGATGCGCTCCATCTGTCTGAGACGCAGGACACGGATTACTTTACATGTATTACGCGTGCGCTCGCCGCGCTGATTTTTGCACCCTACCCCAATAAAAAAAGGGGGTTCCGGGTTTCGGGATAAGTTCCTGGACTAATGTATTTTTTCTCTGTGATTTCAAAAATGGGTGATTTATGGGGGATTCTTTTTTTTCCTGCCTCGTGAAGGTAGAAAAGATCCCCTGGTGTCTGCCTTCTTTCCTTGCTAATTAAATAGCCACCAGGGGATCAAGTAGTCAGCACTGCAGTCTCACAGCTCTTTATTGTGGAGTTTATATGTTCTCCCTGCCGTTTTGCTTGGTTATTCCATTTTCTACCTATCTCAGTGATTTTCAACCTTTTTACCTTGCTACAGATGGAGCTGGCCTCGCTGTTGCAGGGGATGGTGGAAGAATCGCCAGCCGCCATCCCCCACCAGCCGCCATCTGATTTGCGAAAGAAATGCGGGCGTGATGCGCGCGCATCCACTTCCGATGGCGCTTCCCCCGGATCCCCGTCTGCTTGCTGGCGGTCATCCAGGGTATCCACCGCCTCCCCGCTCTCCCCCACCACCTCCCCTAACCCTGTCCGTCTCCCTGAAGCGGAGATGGACAGGGTTCCCGTTGCCCCGTCGCCCAGAAACTTAGACGCGCGTGGGTGTGAGACGCACGCGCGTCTCAGTCAGATAGAGCGCCTCGCCGCTGGCGGATCGCCAGCGGAGACAATCTGGCGATTCGCCAGCAAGACGGAGGCTAGCTCCATCTGTAAATAAGATTTTAAAATTGACAACCATGAGGTCCCCCACAGGGCAAAACACATTGGCCTCAACAGGAAAAAAAAAATTAAACCTATTGGCTTCCATATAAAAAACAATCACACTGGTCCCCACAGGTAACAAAAATAAAATACATTGGACCTCACATGAAAAGTGAAAATGGTGGCTGTAAACTGGTTTGGGAATCTCTAGATCTGGGGGCACATTTGAGAACAGCTCAAGGCACACTAGTGTGCCATGGCACAGTTGTTGAAAAACACTGACCTACATTATTAAAATATACAGGCTGATTAATTGGCTAATACATTGAACCCATGTGTGTTTGGGAGTTTAGAGGGTTATTCAGTAAAGGCCGACACATACTTGGCGATTTTGAGCTTAATGCAGCTCAGTTTTGTCGTTTGAGCTGCTTAAAGTTCAAAAGCCATCCAGTGCTCCTGCATTATCGCTGGTCATCTGATGGTATTACCGTCCTGATATGGAAAACTGTTCACCCCTGCGAAAGTTGCTTGGATTGGCGAAAAGTAATTTTCAGCCCAGTGATTTTCCCCCATCATCGCTCTGCATACACGCTGGGCAATAATGGCCAGTGTGTATGCTCCTTTAGGATCTCAAAACCAAAATTTTTCTTTAATGGGCAAAACCATGTGTAGAGGAAATACGGGCTGCTTTATTTTTACACTGCAATTTATATTTCAGTTTTAAAACACCCTATCCAAATCTTACTTTATCTGCACCTGCTACATCAGCCCCACCTACAGTGCAGCATGGATTTGCTTTTGAGATCCTGACTGAATAAACCCTTTAGGGGTGCATACAATTAGTGCTGAATTTCAAATAGTCAAAACAATCTGCACTTTTTGACTATTTCGGTCAAAATTACATTTAATCTATTTAGTTAAAGTGATGATTTTTCAACTGTCTGAAAAATCGGCACTTTGAAAAACACGTGAATTGCCGAATTACTCGCCGATCCACATGTTTTCGATGAAACTGCATCAGTTTTTGACAATTATCCACCAATGCGGTTTCGACTTTCCACAAAAGAGAAACTGAGTTGGGGGAAAAACGGACGCAATTGAATAGGGAAACCCCCCGCAAAAAAATAAAAATTAAATACCACCTTGTACCTCTTTTACCCTGAAAAGCTTGGTTGCACTTGATATTTTGGATGCAGCTCCAACCCGTGTTTTGACCCTTTCACACCGCAGTCCCTAACCAGCATAATTCCGGACAGGTGACGGCAGTGGAGGCGGTTCCTGATCCGGTGTTGGGAGATGAGAGCCTGAATCTGTTATTTCAGGCAGTGTAAAAAGGGGTATTAGACTGTAATCTCTGTACAGTGCTAGATAATTAGTGGTGCCATATACTTATTCAATATTTGACATGCTTTGTAAAGGAATGGCTGGCATTTATTATTTGGTGTTTTAGGAGCACTTACTTATAAAACACAAAAGAAATAAAATAATTCCTTTATCTAGTTCCATAATACACTGTGTTCAGGGATGCCTGATGCCCTTTAACATCTGTTACTGGATGACTTCTTGAATATCAGCACAGAGAGGTTTAAACAATGTCAACAGAAAGCACTCAGTTACAGTAATTATGTGTCAACATAGATAATAAAGAACTGCAGAGCTCTGACAAACTGAACATTTTAGATATTTTTAAGTAGAGCAAAGAAAGTAGGACTGCAAAGCAACGTCGTTATATAAAATGCCGTGGGAAATAGCACAATGCTTTGCTGTCTTACTAATGTCACAACTCTGTATGCAGAATGTGTCCAAATTAGCTGCCGCACAAAAAAGTTAGAAGTATATGGGGAAATGGAAACATTTAATTCAGTAATAACAGAACTTCAAACGTTTGTCTTAAACAGTGGTTTGACTGCACCGTCATCAAATATTGACACAGAGAAAGCATAGCAATGATATGTTGGAATAACGGTTATATTTATTATATTTAGAATGACTTTAGAGGTTGTCAAACAGGTACAGGAACCAGTGGTAATGCTGGAGTGATTTGTAAGTACTCACACTGAGATCAGTTTTTGAGTCATTAACATTCTGCAACTTAAGAACATTACACACAATGGCAGATGGCAGCGGCACCACACTGTAAAGGCTATTAGAATGATTTTTCCCTTCAAAGGCACAGCCTGTCTCCAAATAAATAAGTATAATCATAGTGTCTTCAAAAGTAAAATGCAAGATCCAGCATATTTTCATACATTCCTCTTAAACTTTAAAGCCCTAGATAATATTGAGTCAGGGGATTGAACAAGATTGTCAATCTCTGGAGTGTCAAGGGACATTGGGCGGAGGACACATGATTAGCCGTGCTTAGGGTATGCACCAGCAATTTTCTCTTTCTGAGGGGCAGATGTATTAAGCTCGGTGAAGTGATAAAGTGTCTGTTTTTTATCACCGGCCAATCAGCTCCTAACTGTGAAGTTACAGGCGTGGTTTAAAAAAGGACAGGTAGGAGCTGATTGGCCGGTGATGAAAACCAGACACTTTATCACTTCACTGAGCTTAATAAATCTAGCCACCAGTGTCCAGGGACCCCAGACATTCCCCGTTCTATTCTTGCGCATGAAAAAAATTGATGACTGATTATTGTCCAATGTCTGCAGATTTCTTTTTGTGGGTAGGTTGGAGAATAAAAATGAAGCCATCCTCATTTGTCCCTTTAATAGGATTAAGTGAGCAAGAGCTGTCTGATTTAATCATCTGCTAATCCCCTGATATACAGTTGGAGCCCCTGTCAACTTTGTTCCTTAGGTCGTGGCTCACCAAGGCTAGTCATGGCTATCCTATTGTTCTCAACAGCAATACAATACATAGAACAATACAGTAGGGGATTAGCATAGTAATTCTATGATTCACTTAATCCAATTAACAGGCTAAATGAGGAGGGCTCCATCTGTATTGTATCCTATATGCCCCAATATATATTCAGCTGATAAAAACAGCTGGCTATAGCAATTAATGAAAATTGGCCCATGATGGGGCAAAAATGCATTAGGGAAACTGTATAGAGATGCTAAACACAGTGTTTCGGCAACCAGGAACTTAGGGGCAGATTTATTAAGCTTGGAGAAGAGATAAACTGGAGATAAAGCGGAGAAAAGGTAAAAGGAGATAAAGCACAGCCAATCAGCTCCCAACTGTCTTTTTCAAACACAGCTGATTGGCTGGTGCTTTATCTCCTTTTACCTTTTCTCCATTTTATCTCCAGTTTATCTCTTCTCCAAGCTTAATAAATCTGTCCCTATGGGAGGAACTTGTATCTGTCCCCATTATACTGCTAGAGATATCACTTATAGCTGTAGATGTTATAGGACAGTACAATGAAAGCTGTACTTAGTACACAAAGTGTTTCTTACCGATGGGCCAGACTCATTGTTTCTGCCAAACCGCCATTCCAAAGTTTCTGCGGATGGTGATCTGGCGGACGGAGACGGGACATAAACGCATGAGTGTCTCACACGCTCGCGGATCCATTGCTGAGAATGGGGCATGCGGTCAACTCAATGTGCACATGCCCCTTTCTGGCGGAGCCTGGTGGATGGCGTGATGGGAGTCGCTCAGATGAGAGAGGCCCCATCGGTAGTACTCAAATAGAAAATACTGTATGGAGACACTAAGCACAAGCACAGTGTTTTGGCATCCATAAACTTAGGGAGGAGCTGCTGCAGGTTATATAGTCCAGCATGTGTTATAGTGTCAGCAGCGCTGGTGTCAAGGCACGCTGATATAGAATTGCTATAGCTTAACCCTATGGATAAATTAAAATGAGCTTAAAGCTTAATTTTTCTGGTTTTGATGTTCAATTTGGCTCAGAACCTGATTCTTATGGAAGGAGAGACATTTAGCTTCCAAAAGATAAGAATCTTAAGTTTCTGAGACCTCAAGAAGGCTAATGGCAAGCCTCAGAGCCCATGGTGAGTCTGAATTATCATGCCTATTATGGGGAAAATGGGTCTGTTTTGCAACCTGTTATATCCAGTTCTACAGTAGGTGTTCTAGAGATTACTAATTTATGTGACAATGGCAAGGGAAGAGGCAAGCAACCGTGTGTAGGCCCCCCTCCAACTGTCTGCCCAGCTTTCTGGGGTTTCTGGCTAGAGGATTTGGATGCAATTTAGAGTATTCACGCTGTCTTCCATGACTATGAAAAGAGAAGTCTCCCAGGGGAGGGGAAAGGGGGAGGGAAGAGGGGGGGTGAACACCCTGCATTAACGAGCGCCTCATTACGCCAGTTAAACACGGACAATGGGGAAGTTGTGTGAGCATCTAAGTCCCATAGACAACACAGCCAATGAGATGCTGGTAGTCTGTCCTTCTTTAATTATATAGTGTAGCATGTGTCACAGTGTCAGCAGTGCTGGTGTCAAAGGACCCTGCTATAGAATTGCAATAGCTTAACCTTATGGATAAATTAAAATCGGATTAAAGCCTAATTTATCCAATTGGTCCTATTGGCTCAGAGACAGGTTTTTATGGAATAGGAGACATTTGGCTACGAGACGATATGTAACCTAAGTTTCTGAGATCCCCACAAGGCTAACGGCAAACATCGGAAGCCACAGTGGGTCTGAATTAATGTGCCCAATATAGTCTATGGGAAAATGTGTACATTTTGCACACAGATATCCCAAGTTCTAGGTGTCCAAGAGACTTGAGACTGGTACCATAAAAAAAGCAGACTAATGGCTTTCAGGGCAGACTGAGAGCGACTGAGAGCGTCTCCTCCAATTGTCCCCCCACCTTGCAGGGGCTCCTGGTTTCCTTTGCAGCCAGGGTTCCATTGCCAGATTCCAGGGAGGTGAAGGTTAGCAATCCTGGGTGAGCTCCTGCCAGGTTCTCAATGTTGCACAGCTGGTGCGCCCATACCTGGACAGGGGTATGGATAGGGGACCAGAGCTGATCATTGCAGCATCTGTGCCTTTGTCAGAAGGCCATGTGTGTTTTAACTAGTGTAATGAGATGCACCTTCAGCATTCTCCATAGTCATGTAAAAACCTATGTCCTTGCTCCCTCCATAGATGTGGGCTCCCATTGAAGCCCTGGCTGAAGCCCGGTAGCCTTTTTGTTAACCCGCTCGGTTTATGTCATTCATACTATAGCGTAATTCTGTGCTTAACTAGTGTAGCGTAATAAGACAAACGTACAGCAGTGTCCTTACACAAGTGTAAACTATGCCTTCGATAGCTCCATATACTGTATATGGGCTCCCATGAAGCCCAGTAGCCATTTTGTTAATGCTAGTCTGGCCTACAGTACGTACAGTACTTCGAACATACTGTATAATCACTCACATGTCCCCATAGCCCATTACATATAGCGTAATAAGTTGTATGTTTATGCTACTGTATAGTATTTTCTGATAAAAAAAAGTCTATTTAACATACTGTACAGTAAAGTAGTTCTTATGCTACAGTGCATTTCGAAGGAGACTTCATTCATGTGCAATGTGGAACCTTTCGCTATACAGATGGAGCGCCTCTCACTGTTGCTCCGCCAGCGCCAGAATCTGGCCGGTGGAGAGGCGCCCCATCTGACTGAGACGCGCGTGCGTCTCACACGCACGCGCGTCTCAGTTTCCGCGGGAACCCTGTCCGTCTCCGCTTCAGGGAGACGGACAGGGTTAGGGGGGGGGCGGCAAGGAGGCGGGGACCCGGGGCGACCTTTGGCGAGGCGACAGGGACCCGGGATGGGAGCCCCATTGTAAGGCAACACGCGCGCATCTCGTGCGCGCGCGTCCCCTTACGGTGGCTGGCGGGGGATGGCGGCTGCCAAATCTTCCGCCATCCCCTGCAATAGCGAGGGGCGCTGCATCTGTAGTTTTGAATTAGACAACTGATCCATGCGCAGTGGTGATTTGAAAAAGTGACATCTGGTGGATGATCGCTGGTATAGCACTCATCCAGTAATGCGCCATACGCCATGATATGTGAATTATTACGCCAGCGTGCGACTAAGCACACTGCAATGAGTTGTCGGGACGAGGATCATAGGCAGCATAGATGAGGATGGCTCCATCTGTATATACATATTGTATATATCGAAAGAAAGATATATGTGAATTTACCTTTAGGTGCAATTCACAGTGATTATTATATGAAAATGTGTATAAAATTGTATATTAAAGAATGAAAGCTATTTCTACAAATGCTTCCTCCACACAATAACAGTATTGGCTATGATTCTATGGGGGCCAGATGCACTAAGCTTCAAAAGTGATAAAATGGAGAGTGATAAACAGCCAGCCAATCAGCTCCTACCTGCCATGTCACAGGCTGGGTTTCAAAAATGTCAGGTAGGAGCTGAATGGCTGGCTGTTTATCACTCTCCATCTGATCACTTTTGAAGCTTATTGCATCTGGCCCTATAAGAGGAGTTTTCTCCCTTGTTAATAGACGTGGAATCCATTTTATATAAGAGTATAGAAGAGAGCTACAAATCAGTGAGTACTGTCCTGCACTTCCAGGAAGGATTCTGGGAGGCCATGGGCTATAGCAGCCAGAATAAAACACCCTACTGAAGGGAAGTGTGACCTTTCTGCCATCATTGCTGTCGCAGAGTTATAGTACCAACGCTAGAGGTTCAGACACAAATGATGGAGAAGTAGAGCGGCATGTATAAATTTGGTACAATTGTCAAGATCGACTTTTTCAGCCAAAAACTAGCTCATAAAGTAGTAGCAAGTTCAGCAATTAGGTTTAGTCACACAGATATACTGCTTGTGTGAGAAATTCAGGATTGTCTATGTCAAAGGATACTGAGATACAGTAACTCAAGTCAGAGCCGGCCCTAGCCTAAATTATGCCCTAGGCAAGATTTTGACGGTTGCCCCCTAGCACCGCCACTAGTTCCATCTCTGACCCTGCTCCCCTTTCCCAGCATCATCAACCCTCATCATTGCAGTCATCATTTTGGTGCTCCTACCCGCAATATTTTAAATAGAAACAGTGCACCCATTCGGTGCGGAGCCCAAACAGGGGTGTGTTCTTGCTGGGAAGGGGCATGGCCACACAATAGTACCCCCAATTCAAATTATGCCACACAGTAGTGCAACTTTATTCACATTATATCATGCGATGGTGTCCCTTATTCACGTTACATCACACAGTAGTACCACTTTACCTTATGTACATTACTCCTCATATTATTCACATTATACCCTTTGAAAAAAATCCTGAGAAAATATTGTATTTTAAGCACCTCCATGGCCACGCTGCAACCCAGCATAAAACAGTGTGTGCTGGATAGAGGAGAAGAGCTGCAGCTGCTGCTGTCACTTAAGGGGACGGGGCCCGGGGCCCCCACTGGGCCCTTTCATCAGACTTTGGCCTGGGTAATTTGTACCCCCTACCCCATTCTCTAGGCACCCCTGATAATACCACACAGTAATGCCCCTTACACATGACACACATTATTAATGTCCTTATAACCATAATGCCCCTTACACATTATGCCAACCTTTATTAATGCCCTTCATACACATAATGACACAAATAATGGCCCTTACACATATGTCACACATTATTAATGCCCTTATACACATGACACACATTATGCCCCTTACACATGTCACACATTATTAATGCATTTATACATGACACACATAATGCCCCTTAAACATATGCCGAACACTATTGCACAACCCACCCACCCGCAGACAGGACTCGCACAGCCGCTAACAGCCTCACTCACACACACAAAATAGGCATGCTGCATATCATTTTAATCAGCAGAAGCTGCTGATGCCCCTAGGCATTCCAAATGCCCTAGGCAATTGCCTAGTTGGCCTATGCCTAAGGCCGGCTCTGACTCAAGTTCAATCATGTATGGACCCAATGTGCAGAGATATAATACAGTATATAAGTGAGCAATGTTATAGTGTATTGCTCACCGGTACATAGTGTCATGGCACTAGCAGAATGCAGTACACAGTCAAGGCCAGCAAGGTGCAGATCCACCGCCAAGTTCAGTACAGAGGTGTCTGTCAAAAGGGTTAAACACTAGCAATACAAATAGCAGGCCAATCAGTATAAAGGGGCATACACACGTAGAGATCTGTGCTAAGCAATTTTGCTAAGCAATTTTTCTAAGCAATTTTGCTGGTGTCAAGATCTCCCATGGAGAGCACATACACACGCAGAGATTTGTGCTCAGCAATTTTACTAAGCAATTTTGCTAAGCAATTTTGCTTAAGCAAAAAAAAACCGGGTAGTTGGTCAGAATGAGAGATTGCGATCAGTATCTCTCATTCTGTACACACAGAGAGATTTGCAGTCATTTGCTAAGCAATTTGACTAGATTGTGACTGCATGCACTGACTTAGTTAGCAAGAGATATTTAATCTCTCGGAGCATACACACGGAAAGATCTGTGCTTACTTTCTAAGCAATCTAGTCAGATTGCTTAGAAAATAGCACAAATTTGCTCCGTGTGTACACCCCTTTAAGGAGACGATTGTCAGAAGGGCTAAACAGTTGCTATCCAGATAAGCAGGTAATGTTCAGTATACAGACTACTGTAAACAAGTGTTTGTTACAAGAGTTAATTTGTTGTGATCCGGAAGGACTAGATTACAACAGGTTTTCATGTTTTCACAGGTACCTGGAAGGACTGGATTATGGATACATGTTTCCCAGGAGTCATTCTCTAACAATGGAAGTAACAGGAGCAAGGAGAAGGGCAAACCCAGCATCATAATGGGCAAACATTATATAATCATCAAGCAATGAATGCTTGGTGTGAGTATCCTTATATGGTGCTGTATCCTTATATGGTGCTGTATCCTTATATGGTTCTGTATCCTTATATGGTGCTGTGCCAAGACCCCTCATCTCTCCCAGCAATGGCTGGCTGACGGCTTAATGCAGAGCCAGCCAAGATGTCATACTGCATTCGTTTTTCATTGGGAAGCTATTTTAGAAAGTACTGAAGTCAGGTTAGGTCTTCATGGAGGACTTTAATTTAGTCTGGAACCATAGAGTTAACAGCCCTGCCTTAAACATCTGCAGCGCCCTCTGTAGACATAGAATGTAACTTGTGCGATGTACAGTATGGTTCCCATTGATCCCTGATGGTGAAGGTTCTTCTCCAATGTGCATAAAACCTACTCCAGTACAGGCCTGGAGCTGACTGATACACCTGTTTGTACTATACAAGTGGGTACCATGCTGAAGAGGACATATAAGAAAACTCATGCAGATTTAGTTGCATGGGTGAAATGAAATTTGCATATGCAATGCAGTCCTTGGCCTTGACATGACAATGTTTCCCCGAATGATCGCCACCCTGCTCTGTCCGTACCAGCAAATGGACATGTGCAGAACGGGTCCTGTGCATATGCAAGACATTGATGGTATCATTTCAGTTAATACAGTAAAGCCAAGGGGTGAAATGTAATAGGATGAGAGAATCAGAAAGTGAGAGATTTGGTAATTCTCCAGTTTTTTTTAAAAGCGGCAATCATTTACACTGCAAAATCAAACTGGTCTTGCAGTGTAAATGATTGCCGCTTTAAAAAAAAAAAACCTGGAGATTTCTTACCAAATCTCTCACTTTCCGATTATCTCACCCTATGACATTTCACCCCATATTTGGCTTCCTATTCATTGTCACATACAGCTAAACATCATTATAGATGGGCCCCATTAATTATATTATTATATGTCATTCAGCATTAGCTAATGGAATTTTAAATTAAATATTTTCATGGCAACAACAAAAAAAACTTTATTCAGGAAAACTGAAGCCCATTGCTGTAGTTATACTATAATACGTTCCTTAAGTGGTAAAACCACTGTTTAACACTTAACTTGTGCAGGGAATATATTTTATTTATTATAGCAAATAACCTATAAACAAGGTACAAATTGTATGTGCATTTTGCTACATTGCTGTAGAAGTCTGTCATAGCCATGGCGTTGTTACCTTGCTGCGTGACACAGAGACGTCCGTGATCATCTCTAGTGCTCTGTAATGTGGCACTAATGTAGTGATAATAGAGATAGTATTGAGGCAATTAGCATAATGTTATTCATTATATCTGTCGGCAAAATGGAAACGGTGTCACATAAAATTGATATTAATGAAGGTATTATTATCAAAATGGTATTTACTGGAAGCCGGGGAAATACAGTAAATAGCACTAGCGGGTGACTCCTCTTTGTACTAACCTGGCACTTGCAGGTATAAATGGGAACATTCGCAAACTTTATAATCATTTAGCATTAGCGAAAGCTGAGTTTCTTATTTGATAAGAATGTTCATAATTCCCTTGTATGGGGGAAGCTCATCTAAGGAGAGATAAAGAACCAGAGACTCTAAGTGGAAAATTTCCTAAACTGGGAATTCTATTTCACATGGGATGCTACCGATCCCAATCTACAGATCTCATCCTTGCCGCAGGATCACCATCTGCAGGTCTCTGGTGGATGGTGATCTGGAGGACGTGGACGGGACATGGACATGGCGTCTCACACGCTCGTGCGACGATTGCCAAGAATGGGGCACACGAGCATCTCAATGTGCGTGACTTATGCTGGCTTAGCATAGCGGATGGCGGGCAGCGCGATGGTAGATGCTCAGATGGGAGTGTCCCCATCTGTACTTCTTACTACTTTATTTAGCACCTTCTACAAGATAATAGATAGTATCTTATTGGTTGCCAATAGCAATATCCCATGTGAAACAGGACTCCCATCTTAGTAAATTTCCTCCTAAATATCTGATCATGGTGGCTAATACTGGAACATAGATTTTCCTTTTATTTTTCCTTAGCTTTCAGTGTGCAAGCCTGTTCAACTGTATTTACTGTTATGAACAAGTGTATAATATACAAATTATGTTGTCATATTTCATTTTTGTGGTACAGTAAATGGCCAAAGCCCAAGAGCTTCAACTGTCGCTTTTAATAACACTCCACAACACCCATGCAGTATCTGACCTTGGTGAGGTGTGTTTGCCAAAGGCAAGAAGCACCTTTTCCCATGTCTGCTTTAGTTTAGCTTAGTAAACATGCCTGGAATACTTTAGCTAGACTCTGGTATAAAAAAATGTTTAACAGCTATTGAGGACACTTTTATCTACAGTATATATATATATATATATATATATATATATATATATATATATGAAAACTTATGAAATCCGCACACTTAAGATGTTGTTTCTGAGGGTGCCCGACAGCAGGAGATCATAGAAAACTGTATATCAAAAGATATAAAGAAGCAGCACTCCTTATTTGATTTTTAAAGTCCCAACAAACGGACAATTTATTCCAGTGGCAACTGAGCATCAAACTATTTGCAGCTTATCAATCGGCATTAGCATGCCTTTAACATTAGCGGGGGTCACAAGCATAATCACCCATCCTAGTAGTGTAGGGAGAACACAGTCACAGTCGACGAATCCGTTTCGGTTCAACAGAACCTTTCTCACAGACTGACCCAATGTTAGTGACACTCATGCAGTGTTAAATAGCCATCACCATTAACTTCATTCAAACCACAACAGCTGCTGTGCATCACAGACCAGCCAATCCTAGCTAATAGCCAAATAACGCCCATGCCCGGAACTCCATATATGGAGATAGACCATCACACTCCCCTTTCCCACTCACGTGGGTCTCACCTGCCACTGGTGGACCTCAGGCTCACTCATCCAACTGCGGCGGTATCAGCTCAAGTGCTGGAGACGGAGGTGAAGTGCAGCGCTTCGCGCCGTGTCACCCGCGTCATCACGACGCACCAGGTCCAATCAGGGAGGCCGGCGTCACGCATCATCACCTGACGCGATCCCGGCCACTCCCCTGGACCAACTACGGAGCGCATCGCCATGTTGGAGAGGGCAGAGAACTCTGCGGGCTAGGTGTATGGGGATGCGGACGCCATCTTGTGGAGGTCACTAAGCAAAGACCTTAAGCGATCATATCTGAGGCATAAAAAAATGTAACACATTGATTACAGGCATTAGCGGCGGGGGCAAGTCACTAGATAGGCTGGCTGTTAAAGTACATCAGTATAGTGGACATAACAATACAAATAACAACATATAATATATACATTATTTACAATGGGGGAGGTTTCATAGGAATATTAGTCAAGCCTGAACCAGTGACATATGGCCCGATGAGGTCAGAGACTGGCCCAATAAGGTCAGACAATGACTGAGCGGGAGATCGCATGTATATCATGAGGTCACAGATAAGCAGAAATAGGGTATTCTTCATTGAGTCCAGATGGAGATAAAGTATCCAGTTTCCGAATCCACTGGCATTCCCTCTGTAGCAACATTTTATGTCTATCACCTCCTCTTCTGAGAGGAGGTATATGGTCCACCAGCATGAACTTAAAGTCCCTAATCGAGTGTCCGGCATCTACAAAGTGCCTTGCTACCGGAGGTGTATTTATATCAACCCCATTCAGGGCCTTTTTGACAGAAGATCGGTGCATCGCTATTCTCTCCTTCGCCATCCTGATGGTTTTACCCACGTACAATTTGTTGCAGGGGCAAAGGGTAACGTAGATGATAAATTTAGATTCACAATTTAAGCGATGAAAGATTGGGAATGTCTGTCCGGAGATCGGATGGGTGAAATGTGTGCCCATGACTAGAAAGCTGCAGTTGGCACATTTTGTGCATTTATAGGTGCCATTCCTAGATGTCAGCCACCCACTTGATGTCTTAACGGGGCTGATGTCGGAGTAGGAAACCCTCTGTTTCAGATTACTGCTCCTTTTGTAGCTAAATAGTGGAGTGTTGGCACAATCTGGGCCCAACACTGGGTCGGTGCTCATGATGTGCCAGTGTCTCTGTACAGACGATTTTAGGAGTCCCGAATTGGTAGAGTAGGTGGTCGGAAACACTATTCTGTCGAGGTTAGAATCTTTATTTGTTGGTTTCAGTAGGTCCTCGCGTTTTATGATTTTACACTTCTGTACTGCTTCCTGGACCTCTCTATTATCGTATCCTCGATCAAGAAATTTTTGTGCCATAATCTGCAGTTCATCATTAAGGTCATCCGGATTAGATGTAATCCTCGCAACTATGATGAGCTGCGAAAAGGGCAACCCTCTCTTAAGTGGCTGAGGATGAAAACTGTCATATGCCAAGAGTGTGTTCTTATCCGTTTGTTTCTTGTATACTTTAGTATCGTATTTGTTGTTATTGACAGTTATCGTTACATCCAAAAAGTTAAGTGATGTTGGATCGCTTGTACATGTGAACCTGATCAGGCCAGGTAGGCCATTAAGATAAAGGACAAAGTCATCAAGTTGCTTCTGTGTGCCAGTCCAGACCATAAAGAGGTCATCAATGTACCTCATGTAGATTGCCACGTATTTGGAATATTGTACATTGGACATAATATGAATTCTCTCATACTGGTACATGAACAGGTTGGCATAGGATGGGGCCATATTGGACCCCATCGCTGTGCCAACCAGCTGCAGGAAAAACGCATTGTTAAATAAAAAGTAGTTCTTATGCAAAATAATGTCGATAAGAAGAAGCAAATAATCAACAGGCGGACCTGTATAGTCAGTATTCCCCACCAGAGTATTGCGGACAGCCTCTATACCTTCCCTATTAGAGATGTTGGTATAGAGGCTACTGACATCCAGGGTAGCCAGTATACTGCCAGTTGGGGGTCCCCCAAAATCCTGAAGTTTGACTAAGAAGTCTGTAGTGTCTCGTATATAGTAAGGGGTACATTTAACTACCGGTTGTAGGTGGTAATCCACATATTGGGAAAGGGGTTGACTCAACGAACCCCTGGCAGATATAATTGGTCTGCCAGGGGGAGCCACCATGCTCTTATGTATTTTCGGTAGTATGTAGATTAAGGGCACCTTGGGGAACTCCTGTTTAAGAAAGAGCGAGGTAGGGGTGTCGACCCAGCCATTGGTGTGTCCCAGATCTATGACTGAGTCTATCTCCCTCTTGTAATTAGAGGTAGGGTCAAACGTCAGCTTCTTATAACAGTTTGAGTCATTGAGCTGTCTCATTATCTCAGTCACGTAGTCAGTATGGTTCAGGATAACAATACCCCCGCCTTTGTCGGCGGGGCGGATTATTATATTCCTATTGTCATGCAAGGAGCGTATAGCTGTTGATTCTGCTCTCGTCAAATTGGACCTAATCTTAACATTCTTGGATGCATTGTGTAGGTCAGTTTTGACCAGCCTAAAGAAAGTGGCAATTGACGGATTGACTGTGGGTGGGTCAAATGTACTCCTCGGTTTAAAGGGGCTTACTGTTCTATCAGTCGTAGGACCCTGTTTTTTATAAAAGTCCATTAGGTTCAATTTACGCTGGAATTTATACAACTCAACTTCCAGATCAATAGGTTTGAACTTGAGCTCCATGGACTAACACTGACTCAGTATTATAAAGACAAACTCCTACCAAGGGGATTTCGAATTAAAAATCAACCCACCATTGGCCGTGGAAACACGGAATTTTGTAAGCAATGGTGCATGATCCTCAATCAGTGTAGTCTGGATCTCATGATATTAGTAATACAGCAAGTCAACAGTGAGATAGACACCTTAAAGATTGACATTTCTGAGTGTGAGCGGGGTGGCCTGGATGTTATGACTGCAGATGAGGGGGGATCTTGGATTACTAAATTGACAGAAGGACTTGACGCATACCGTACCGAATTACTAACCTTTAAAAAATCTAAATACAAAAAAGTTAAGGAGGATTATAAAGACCTACGTGTCTATCCTTGGCTTAACAAACAAAACACCCGACGCCCTTGGAAGACAAACGAGGGCCCTAGGAGACGCTACGATAGAAAATACACGGACATAGACTCCCACACTTCTCAAAGTGATTCCGACCAATCCTCTCGACCCAGGCGACCGCCGTTTTTTCGGGAGCGCGTACATACGCGCAGCCGAAACCGGAATACCCCAAAAGGACAAGAAGAGGGGGACAGCGACACAAGGGGAAGAGGGGCGACCTCCAAGTCAGGCCCAAGGAACAAGTAGTCTACAACCTCTCTGATTATACACCTACCAGAGAGGAAATGACGGTCCTATCGAAAGGACTCACTTTTATACAAACGTATAAACAAAAACCTATTGATCTGGAAGTTGAGTTGTATAAATTCCAGCGTAAATTGAACCTAATGGACTTTTATAAAAAACAGGGTCCTACGACTGATAGAACAGTAAGCCCCTTTAAACCGAGGAGTACATTTGACCCACCCACAGTCAATCCGTCAATTGCCACTTTCTTTAGGCTGGTCAAAACTGACCTACACAATGCATCCAAGAATGTTAAGATTAGGTCCAATTTGACGAGAGCAGAATCAACAGCTATACGCTCCTTGCATGACAATAGGAATATAATAATCCGCCCCGCCGACAAAGGCGGGGGTATTGTTATTCTAAACCATACTGACTACGTGACTGAGATAATGAGACAGCTCAATGACTCAAACTGTTATAAGAAGCTGACGTTTGACCCTACCTCTAATTACAAGAGGGAGATAGACTCAGTCATAGATCTGGGACACACCAATGGCTGGGTCGACACCCCTACCTCGCTCTTTCTTAAACAGGAGTTCCCCAAGGTGCCCTTAATCTACATACTACCGAAAATACATAAGAGCATGGTGGCTCCCCCTGGCAGACCAATTATATCTGCCAGGGGTTCGTTGAGTCAACCCCTTTCCCAATATGTGGATTACCACCTACAACCGGTAGTTAAATGTACCCCTTACTATATACGAGACACTACAGACTTCTTAGTCAAACTTCAGGATTTTGGGGGACCCCCAACTGGCAGTATACTGGCTACCCTGGATGTCAGTAGCCTCTATACCAACATCTCTAATAGGGAAGGTATAGAGGCTGTCCGCAATACTCTGGTGGGGAATACTGACTATACAGGTCCGCCTGTTGATTATTTGCTTCTTCTTATCGACATTATTTTGCATAAGAACTACTTTTTATTTAACAATGCGTTTTTCCTGCAGCTGGTTGGCACAGCGATGGGGTCCAATATGGCCCCATCCTATGCCAACCTGTTCATGTACCAGTATGAGAGAATTCATATTATGTCCAATGTACAATATTCCAAATACGTGGCAATCTACATGAGGTACATTGATGACCTCTTTATGGTCTGGACTGGCACACAGAAGCAACTTGATGACTTTGTCCTTTATCTTAATGGCCTACCTGGCCTGATCAGGTTCACATGTACAAGCGATCCAACATCACTTAACTTTTTGGATGTAACGATAACTGTCAATAACAACAAATACGATACTAAAGTATACAAGAAACAAACGGATAAGAACACACTCTTGGCATATGACAGTTTTCATCCTCAGCCACTTAAGAGAGGGTTGCCCTTTTCGCAGCTCATCATAGTTGCGAGGATTACATCTAATCCGGATGACCTTAATGATGAACTGCAGATTATGGCACAAAAATTTCTTGATCGAGGATACGATAATAGAGAGGTCCAGGAAGCAGTACAGAAGTGTAAAATCATAAAACGCGAGGACCTACTGAAACCAACAAATAAAGATTCTAACCTCGACAGAATAGTGTTTCCGACCACCTACTCTACCAATTCGGGACTCCTAAAATCGTCTGTACAGAGACACTGGCACATCATGAGCACCGACCCAGTGTTGGGCCCAGATTGTGCCAACACTCCACTATTTAGCTACAAAAGGAGCAGTAATCTGAAACAGAGGGTTTCCTACTCCGACATCAGCCCCGTTAAGACATCAAGTGGGTGGCTGACATCTAGGAATGGCACCTATAAATGCACAAAATGTGCCAACTGCAGCTTTCTAGTCATGGGCACACATTTCACCCATCCGATCTCCGGACAGACATTCCCAATCTTTCATCGCTTAAATTGTGAATCTAAATTTATCATCTACGTTACCCTTTGCCCCTGCAACAAATTGTACGTGGGTAAAACCATCAGGATGGCGAAGGAGAGAATAGCGATGCACCGATCTTCTGTCAAAAAGGCCCTGAATGGGGTTGATATAAATACACCTCCGGTAGCAAGGCACTTTGTAGATGCCGGACACTCGATTAGGGACTTTAAGTTCATGCTGGTGGACCATATACCTCCTCTCAGAAGAGGAGGTGATAGACATAAAATGTTGCTACAGAGGGAATGCCAGTGGATTCGGAAACTGGATACTTTATCTCCATCTGGACTCAATGAAGAATACCCTATTTCTGCTTATCTGTGACCTCATGATATACATGCGATCTCCCGCTCAGTCATTGTCTGACCTTATTGGGCCAGTCTCTGACCTCATCGGGCCATATGTCACTGGTTCAGGCTTGACTAATATTCCTATGAAACCTCCCCCATTGTAAATAATGTATATATTATATGTTGTTATTTGTATTGTTATGTCCACTATACTGATGTACTTTAACAGCCAGCCTATCTAGTGACTTGCCCCCGCCGCTAATGCCTGTAATCAATGTGTTACATTTTTTTATGCCTCAGATATGATCGCTTAAGGTCTTTGCTTAGTGACCTCCACAAGATGGCGTCCGCATCCCCATACACCTAGCCCGCAGAGTTCTCTGCCCTCTCCAACATGGCGATGCGCTCCGTAGTTGGTCCAGGGGAGTGGCCGGGATCGCGTCAGGTGATGATGCGTGACGCCGGCCTCCCTGATTGGACCTGGTGCGTCGTGATGACGCGGGTGACGCGGCGCGAAGCACTGCGCTTCACCTCCGTCTCCAGCACTTGAGCTGATACCGCCGCAGTTGGATGAGTGAGCCTGAGGTCCACCAGTGGCAGGTGAGACCCACGTGAGTGGGAAAGGGGAGTGTGATGGTCTATCTCCATATATGGAGTTCCGGGCATGGGCGTTATTTGGCTATTAGCTAGGATTGGCTGGTCTGTGATGCACAGCAGCTGTTGTGGTTTGAATGAAGTTAATGGTGATGGCTATTTAACACTGCATGAGTGTCACTAACATTGGGTCAGTCTGTGAGAAAGGTTCTGTTGAACCGAAACGGATTCGTTGACTGTGACTGTGTTCTCCCTACACTACTAGGATGGGTGATTATGCTTGTGACCCCCGCTAATGTTAAAGGCATGCTAATGCCGATTGATAAGCTGCAAATAGTTTGACGCTCAGTTGCCACTGGAATAAATTGTCCGTTTGTTGGGACTTTAAAAATCAAATAAGGAGTGCTGCTTCTTTATATCTTTTGATATACAGTTTTCTATATATATATATATATATATATATATATATATATATATATATAGGGCTAACTACTCCTCACCTCTATGAGGTGAAGTGCCGCCACTAACCACTAGAGGCCACTCGACCGGCCAAATTACTTCTTTGTGTGCTATAAGATGTCCTAACAGAAAGGGAAAGTATTTTTTGCATGGACACTGATCTGTTTCAAACTTTCTGGATATAGAGTTAGGGAGCTGTGAAGACAGAAATTGGAGGTAGGAGCAGATAGGTACTGGGGTGATGGGTGGAGAGTTTGCGTGCTAAAAACTGTCAGTTCAAAGCAAAAGTAAAAACTCTCACAGCTCAAAGTGAAAGAACATTGCAGACGCCGTCATTTTGACAGGCTTTTAACTAGTTTATGTATTTAACTTCAGCACTGTAATAGCCACCGAGTTCCAGACACTGGATAGACAGGGTGAGATTTAATAGGATGAGAGATTCAGAAAGTGAGAGATTTGGTAGGAAATCTCCAGTTTTTTTAAAGCGGCAATCATTTCCACTGCAAAATGAAACTGGTTTTGCAGTGGAAATGATTGCCGCTTTAAAAAAACAGGAGATTTCTTACCAAATCTCTCACTTTCTGAATCTCTCATCCTATTAAATCTCACCCATTGTGTCTAGTTAGACAGTCAATAGCTTGACTCCATATATACAATGTGCAATAGGTTGGCATGGTCAAAAGGTCAATATGATCAAAAGGTCGACGGGTAAAAGGTTGACTGTGTCTAAGGTTGACATGACAATCCACACACAGATAGCAGACACAAGGGGTGACATTTAATAGAATGCGATTTTTAGGCACTTTCAAATTCGGCCATTATCGCACTTTTTAAAATCGCATTTTTTTGCTGCGAATTCTCATAATTAATGAGGTGCGTGTTCTGGGAAAAAAAGTGCGATAAAGTGCGATAATGGGCTAATTTTAGTCATGAGAATGTGCGAATTTTAGGCATGAAAATGTGCAAATTTTTGTTTAAAAAAAAAAAAAAAGGTGCGAGGTCCCCCCTCCTGAGCATAACCAGCCCTGTGCTTATTGAGCCAGACCTGGTTCCAAAAATACGGGGGACAAATAGTGTAGGGGTTCCGTGTATTTCTGAAACCAGCCCTGGACTATTGGACTGTTCCTGGTTCCAAAACTTCGGGGGACAAAAAATCTGGGTGTCCCCCGTATTTTGAAACCAGCACCGGGCTCCAACAGCCTGCGGTGTCATGAAACAGCCGGGGGACACTTTTTTATATAAGGTCCCCTGGCCGAAACATGAGCATCGAGGCTGGTCAGCCTTGGACGGGGTACCTGGAGGATTGGGAACCCCCCAACAAAGGGATCCCCCAGGCTTCACCCGTCCAGGGCTGAAGCCCGGGGCTGTCACCGGCGTCCGTGGCCAGTGACGCCGGCCTTATAGGGCTAATTCACACATTCCTACCATTGCTTTATGCAGGAGAACTACAAGTGCCAGCAGACCTCCCCCGCATGCTGGGACTTGGAGAACAACAGAGGTAGGGAGTGGTGGTGCTCCCTATGCTCAGAGGTAAGGAGCAGTGGTGCCGCCAGAGTCACCCGGGGCCCATTGGGCCAAGGTGTTATATAAACCTTCACTGCCCACGAAAGGGCTCAGTGCTATCCTCCTGCTGCCGCCTCTGCACCTTCGGCTATAGGGAACACCACACAAAAAAACTTTGCCAAGTGAGACTCTGCCCCATCTCCCGTCATGAGTAATCTGGCATCTACCCCATCAGGGGGTTCTGTGCATCTGTCTAGGCTACAAACATAAAGCCGGGGGTGCATGGTGTGTATGTCATGCCATGTTGCATCCACATTCTTACATGTTACCTGCATATGATGCAGTGTCTGTGACCTGATTCTGCTACATGTCACCTATCATGTGCAGGGGGTGGGGCCTCACTTCCCCATCCACAGTACGCATGCACCCATCCCTCCCCCACCCACACTACTCCTGCTCCCACAGCACCCACATGACTGCCCCTCACTAATCCAGTGCACCCCGGCACCTCACCAACCCACTTGGCCCACCCCTGCAACTGCAACTTCACTCCCCACAGTATACCCGCACCTGCCACTCTCCCACCCACACCACCCCCAAGCAACCTCCCCCGCCCATGGCACCCTTGCACCCGACCCTCACCCACACAACAAAGCCAGGTTAAGGGATTGGAGCCCCTTACGACGGTGTGAAGAGCGCCCGTAGGGTGCGATGAATCACCTAGTGGTTAATAACTGCTAATTGACCTTACTTCATTGTCGATATTAAGGCCCCTAGGTATCAGTGTTAGGTAGTAGGAAATCCATTTTAGCTCTTCCATATTAATTAGCTTAATATAGATACCTCCCTCCAATTTTTGCGGGGACTAATTGGATTCCTATGATCGATAAAGTTTGGAAGTTCCTATAAAGAACATCCTTGAAATGTTTCAATAGGCTGTGCTTTTTCAAACCTTTGATTATGTTTCGTATGTGCTCTTTTCTTACTCAGAGTTTTATAATGGTTCTGTCAACATACTGCAAACCCCATGGGAAGCTAGCCAGGTATATAACTCCCATGTTACAATGTATTTGGTCTGGCATCTTAACTACTGTACTTCTCCGGTTACTGTGGATTTTAATTTGTCTGTCTTCTTTGTGGTTATATTGTTATGGGTGCAGTACTTGCAGGTCCCACAATGGTAGAACCCTTTGGTGTGTGAGGACAACTTAAACCTCACACTATTGTCATTGGATTTTGTCTTGTATGTGAGGAGGGTGTTTTTGTCATCTGTTCTACTGACTCATAGGCTTTCTGTACTTTGGTACTGTCATATCCCTTCTCGATGAATTGTGTGCTTAGATGTTTGGCCTGGGTTTGATAGTCTGTGAGATTTAAACAATGGAATGGTAGTGATACTGGATAGCCAATTGGGATGATGTCCACTTGTTGAGAGAATATAGCTATTCACATCTACAGGTTTGTGGTATATTTTCATGTGTATATGGCTATCGCTGACAAAGATTGTTACTGTATGTTTAAAAAATTAATTTCTGTTTTACTGTATTTAGTGGTAAAGATAATGCTTCTGTCATTGACATTGATATTTTCTATGAATGCCTTAAGACTGCTTTCTGTGCCACACCATATAAAAACAGTGTAATCAATGTATAAGAGCCAAAGCACCAGATTCGCCCTGAGATTGTCACTTGACCAGATGTTAAGGTCTTTCCAAGAGCTCATAGATTGGCATAACTGGGGGTGAGTCTGGTGCCCATCGCTGTGCTCATAGCTGTCTCCAAACCACAGGTAGTTATGTTCCAGGATATGTCTGATACAGTGTGTAATGAACTTTGCCAGATCTTGAGGTAGTGGGTCGATAGGGCAGCATGACGCGGGTGCCGGGGGAGGGTGGCTGACATCACATGATGCCAGCCACCCGCCCTGTCTTTGGCGGAATGCCCTCAAATATAAGTCAGTCTCCAGTGACTTATATTTATGCGTCCAGAAAAAATCATTTGATGGTAGGCAACCATCGAATGATTTCACCGCCAGCAGGACATGCGAGGGGACGTGTCTTCATGACAGTGGGAGTGGTGATTCAGTGGAGCATGCCCTCTTGGGCTTGGTAAGCTGCAAGCTTTGAGGGCCTAAATGTTATGAAAGGTAGCGAGGTTCCTATTTCTAATGATTGCCTGGCATGTTTAAAGCTTTAAGGATAATATTATGGATTATTCTCTTCTATTGCTTTGCATCCATTTATTTTATTGAAATGGGGGGGTGGGGGGGCAACCAGTAGGCTAAAGCTTGTTTACAGGGATGGTGAGGCATCCGGTGGGTGTGTGTACCTATGTAAGGTTTGTACCATTGTGGGAGCAGTTGGAAAGATTTGTGCGCAGAAGTTGATAGTGCAGAGTATATAGGTATCCACTCAGTGGCGTAACTATTGCTCCACAGACCCCGCAGTGGCTTGGAGGCCTTCTCTTGCATCCTAAATAACTGTCTGCTGTAAGGTGGCAACCATTTTGCAAGTGATATTTGAAATGTAACAGGAGCAGCACCAGCACTGCAGACAGGAGTATCTGCTGGTCCTGATGGGCCAGTGGCAGCAGATTTAGTGGTGATGGGGGATAAGAGGAGGGGTCGCACAAATTTTAGTGGCGAGGGTGCACAAATTTTAGTTACGCCACTGCACCCACCAGTGGAGGACTCAAACTGATGCCATTTTTAGTGGATATTTTGAGGTTCTCTAACAGCAACGTTCACACTCAAAGGGTTAAGGCCATGGACTTGTGTTAATTGTGTCTGTGAACAAAGATCATTTCATTCTGCAATTATGTGTGGTTGGAGATGGGAGGAAACTTAAATTGTGTTGGCAAAACAAGCTAAATGTGAAATTAATCGGTTATATCGTGAAACGGTTTTGAATATTTCACTGGGCTTAAGTGCTTTATTTTGGTGTTTAGGAAACGATTGCAATACTGAATCTGATTTATCGGATGCTGCTAGTTTACTGTAATCTCTGAAAAAAAATGAGCCCAGATAGTATACTCCTTAATCCAAAATTTGTTTGATGTCAAATGATTAATTCATGTGCCTCTAGAAACAATTTGCAGCCCAGCGTGTATTTCTGTAAAGATGGTTGTAATCAGTCAGAAATAACATAATGTTTTCTAACTGGATCTGGTATATGCGTATCACTTGTGTTTGTTCAGTTTTATCTCTGCTGAACACAGCACAGAATATATATTAAAGGAAGCAAAGCAAGAAAAGAAACATTTCACATTTTTTATGTGTCGGGGGGGCTGGCTGTACTGTATTGTTTTCTTAATGCTTGTAGTTTTAAATTTAACTTGCTTTCACAACCAGTATTGTATCTTTTAAAAAACATGATAAGCTGCATGACAAGAAAATACATAAAACACTTTTCTAAAATAATATAATTTAGTACGCAAAAGTTGACAGTAAGATGAACCACATGTTCAGACAAAAATGAAGGCAGGGAATAGCGACTGTACGGTTATCACTTTATACTTCACAATGCATGGATACCTTAGCGCAGTACCTTAATGGGGCGGCATTAAAGTGCTTGCTAGGCATTAAATATATTCTGCTTAGCGAGCACCTTTAAGCCACGCCGCCAAATGCCCCCCTGGCACCCGAATCACTTTGCTAGCTTGCGAAGGGTTGTGTTTGCTAAAACATCCCCTTGCATTACAGCCGCTATCCTCCGAAAAGCAGGCGGGCACTGACATTCCAAGGGCCATGGGTACCGATTTATCTTTTTGCTGGTGGGTGCTAAAACAAAAAATATAGGAGAGTGGCTTCATAGGGAAGGGGCGTGGCCACCAAATAATCCCATTACATATATTAGATTTATTTAGTGAGACACCCCCCTATCAATGATTACTGTTAATGTGGAAGACTTGCGGGCAGCTGCGGCTACCGGCCGTGCGAGCAGGTGCCCCGCCGCCGGGCAGCACACTGGCAGGCACAGCACAGTAAGTTCTGGGGGTCGCACTCAGGATTATTTGTGGTGCGCACCTCTGCCACACCTCTTAGTGGGGTTTGGGTGGCCCGTGGGTGCTGAACAATTTCGGTGGGTGCTCAGGCCCCGGAGCACCCACAGAATCGACACCTACTGTATGCCAAGGGCAACACCAAGCGTTTTCATAGGGATGCACATCAAATGCTCGGCCCTCCCTGCAGCTGCTCCAGCCCTCCCCTTAGTGTGCGAACACCTCAGCACACCGAAGGCATTAACACAGTGGGTCTGCTTCTGCTCATGCGCAAATACGCGCATGCACACACCCCTCAACACAGGGCTCAATTCGGTCCCAGGCGAATGGATCTGAATTTGGCCCCTATGAGCAAAATATGACACTTAACCAATTGGCATGAGCTGGTGCAATCACCACAAGATAGCCATTAGATTTAAAGTGGCAGTTAGTTTTAAGGCAAAACCAGGTTGGTCTTCTCTTTAAACCAATTGCTGCTTTAAATATTGCCAAAATAACGCCAGCTCCCACAAATAGCAGTTTATTACATTTGGACCAAATTTCCCTTTGCTGCATGAAATCAACAAAATAACACAACTATCGGACATGTGTGATTGCCGTTGTACATTGTAAGACACTATGGGCCTAATTCAGTACCACTCGCTCAGCAGCTTTGGTTTGCTACTTAGGAAGCGGGTTAATGCCGCTGGGCCGAACGCCCGTCCTCCCCGCCACCGAATCCTCTCAGTAACATGTGAGGGGATGAACATGAACACACCCCCTTGCATGGAGCTAAAGGGGAGAGAAATATCTGTCGGAGTCTGCCAAAGAGGGGGGAGGGGGTGCTGACATCATGTGACGTCAGCCGTCTGCGATGCATTGGCCCGCCTGCGTTCCCAGGGGACGCCCATTAAATGCTGGGAATTCCCCTCCAGCCCCTATGCTGGGAAAGCTGAATCACCCCCTATGTTTTTTGCCCACTATCTCTGGACTTTTTTTTATTAAGAGACTGGCACATGGCAAATGAGCATTTTTGAATGGCGTGCAGCTTAAAATCAACCAGTACAGAGCCATGAGCTACATTCTTATTTACATGTATCCAGTGGTGTAACAATAGTGCCGCAGACCCCGCGGTGGCAGGGAGGCGCTGTGTAAGTGAGGGCATTGGAGGGTATGTGGGGCTATCGCTGCACTGCCGCCGGTACCTGCCTTACCCTCCACCCCCACCCCCCCTGTGTTCAGCTGCCGGGACCTGCAGATCTACTTGTCTGCACTGGTCCCAGCACTCCTAGTGGCTTCTGCTCTGCTGTTTAATGAAAAATGACCTTCACAAAATGTCCGCCCCCTTACAGCAGACACCTTAATAACAGTCTGCTGTTATGGGCAGCCATTTTGTGAAGGTCATTTTTCACTAGGAGCCAGTCCAGGAGGAGCACTGGAACCGCAGACAAATTCTGGGGGGGGGGACAGCCTGACTGATGGCCGATATTCCAGGGGGGCTCGCTGCCGAAAGTCTGGGTGGTTGCCGCTGATTTTGTAGTTAAGCCACTGCATGTATCCTGGTCCACATGACATCTTTCCTAGGAACTGATCACAATTAGCACAACTTGTGAAATCTGTCATTTTCATTATCATACACTGGGGCCCCTTTTTTTAAAAAGTGATAAAACTTGTGAATGACTCATTGCACATGATAAAATATGCTCTAGCCCAGGCCTGGCCAGCCTGTGGCTCTCCAGCTGTTTCGAAACTACAATTCCCAGCATGCCTTGCCACAGTTTTGCTGTTAGGGAATGCTAAAACTGTGGCAAAACATGCTGGGATGTGTAGTTTCACAACAGCTGGAGAGCCACAAGATGGCTAGGCCTTCTCTAGCCAATTATCTCCCAACTATCATTTTCAAATGCATTACATAATCTGAACACATGACAGGAATTGATTGACTCGAGCCACCATTTATCATACTTAAACAAGATTAGCAAACAGATGGAGTTTTATCACTTGTTAATAAACAAACCCCATTGTTTGATAACTATTTGTTTTTTAATAATAGGATATTTAAAGATTTCAGCTCTACGGTACATTATTACTTTATTACATTTTTTAGTAGCATACATCTACTTGTTTTATTGTTTCCCATTGCCCTTATTTGTGTCACTGTTCACATAATGATATAATTTACATTCAACCAACCAATCAGCTCCTATCTGTTATTTTTTAACACATTCTGTAACAGTTGGGACAGTGGTTCCCAAATATTTTTAAATCACAGCACCCCTGAGTATCAGAATATTTTCACGGCACCCCTAAGGCAAACATTCAAATTGATAAAATAAGAAAAATAAAATTTAAATTAAGTAAATTGGGTACTTGTGTAATAGCACAGCGCCCGGCTACACTACGTTTTCAGCGTAGGCTAAGCTACGCTGTCAGCGTAGCCCAATGGCTGCCTAGCGTACTTACCGTAGTAATTCCACGGCAGCCCGGCTCTGTCCACGGCGTCCATGGCAGATCCCCTGTGCTGGTGGACGCCGGCGGAGAGGGGACCATGCGGGTGCCGGTGGGGAGGCTCTCCAGCTGTCTGAGACGCAGGTGTGTCTCAGTAATTATTGCGGCAGGACATGTCCACCCTGCCCGTCTGCTCTTCAGGGAGTGCCTTCTTTTTAAACCCCCACTATCCACGCAGGAACACATATCTGACAGGGACGCTGACTACACTGGCCGTGCGAACACTACGCTACGTCTGACAGGGATGCTGACTATGCTTACTACCCTAGCTGGAACACTATGCTACTTCGGACTGACTACGCTAACTACGCTGCCCGCGTGAACACTACGCTGATTCTGACGGGGCCACTACACTAACTACATAACGGGCGCCGTGCTATTACACAAGTACCGTAAGTTGTGTTTATATCTCATCCTTAGTGTCAGTCTTGTGGTTAATGCAAAGGATTCACATTGGGTTGTCCACAGTTCCCTGCACTTTGTAAAATCCTTGCAGTTCCGCCTTCCTTCCTGGGGTGTCACTGTCTGCTTTTTCCACTGTCTGATTTGTATCTCAATTATGAGATACAAACCAGACTATTGTAGAAACACCACAGCAGACAGCGACACCCCGGGCAGGAAGTTGGAACTGCACTGTATGCAGTTATCTTATTTTATAATTTCACAATTCCAGGCTAAATAAGTGTATACAAATGTTTGTATTCTGAAGTTTGCTCAAAGTAGTGATTGATCAATCATGAAAAACTAAATTTTATTTGTATCCCCAATCCCTTCCAATAGAATGTGATGCAAGTATGTTTATCATACAGTATGCTTATTAAAATGTGTCTCACTTCTCCTGTGTCCATCGTACACATACGTACTTGCAGCCCTTTGCACTTTGAAAGGCAGATCAAACGCCCTCCCATTCTGTACATCAGGGTTGTTTTTACCATTTCTTTTAATCCCTGTTGGAGAATAGCATTTCTATAAGCAGTGCTGTGGAATAAATTGGCTTTTCATCATTAAATAGAAATAGAAATAACTGACACCGAGTCTTGAGAAAGTTGAATTCCAGAGTTCAATGGCCCCCAGGCATCCGTATATGTTGCCTTGTGTGTAACAGCTCTGACCGCACTTGCAAATAAATTGCTGGTATTGGCATTATTTGCACAAAGAATTGATACAGTATATAGATATTTGTTTACTTGTGCCACTGCTTTCTATCGGCATTATATATATGCCACATTCCCGTGGCACCCTGACGCCATGCGGATCCCGACGTGATTACGTCACCGATGTGCGCCTACTGACCATCTGGCCTTTAATTTCCAATGGCGTTTCGGGGCAACATACCCCCATTTTCAAGGACAGACAATGCATCATAATACACAGAACATTGAAATACAAAGTAATTCCCGCCACCACACACCCAGGACCGGCGTGGACAGGCCACACTCACCTGCCACGCTGATTACTGCCGGCGATCATCACCGCTGTCTACCGCCAACAAGTGATGTATCACCGCACAGCTTCCCACGGAACCATGATATCTCACAAAGGTTCCGGGTATCGCTTCTGTGCATTGCACACTTCCGGTGTTCCAGTCATGTGTATCACAACCAACAGCCCGGCAGCAGGCCGTGAGTGTCATTGTTGCCGAGCAACCTAAAACATAAACAATTACAATGATATATACAAATATACTTAAAAATACAAGCATATTACCGACCTCACTGTTAGGCATAGAAAACATCTACTTTTAAGGCATCCTCATAACTATAATTTACATTAGAACCACATGCTAGAATGCAGGTAATGCATAGCTGCCAAAGTGGAAATATCAAAATAGTATAAAACGTCATCAGCATACAATTACAGGATTTCATAGCCAAAAACTCTATATACAAAACAAAGGTACTTGTTTCCTAGCACGGCCACAATCGCATCCATCGTGTACCTTAAAGTTAAGGTACACGATGGACGCGATGGACCCGATTTCCTTTGAAATCAGGTCCATTTTGCCGTCAAAGGGAAAATCGCGGGCATCGCGTCGGTCGGGAGCATTAACATAGGCCCCGACGTGATGCCCCCGATTTTGCTATAGGCTTCAATGTTAAAATATTTTTTAACATTGAAATCGGGAGCATCGCGTCGGTCTTGTGCCATTATAATGGCACAAGATAAGATGGACTTGATTAAGTCCATCTGACATAGTAAAAAATGTGAAATGGGCCAATATGACCCATTTCACATTATATATGGCCCCGTCGTCACCCCATAATTGACGTGAACCCGAAGCGTGGCAAGCGCAGCATCGGCGTGGAGTTGAGAATATATAGTGTGGTGAGCGCAGCGAACCACCGAGCCCGAAGCGTGGCGAGCGCAGCGAGCCCCGCGTGGGGACGCGTATACCTGTGAAGTTATACGCGTACGCTCGCCACGCTTCGGGCTCGGTGGCTCGCTGCGCTTGCCACACTATATATTCTCAACTCCACGCCGTCGTGGATAGTAGGGGAATGAAAAGGTCGGAGGACGCGCACCGCCGCCACGCTTCGGGTTCACGTCAATCGTGGGGTGGGGTTTACGCAGTTAAATTGGGGGTGTAGGGAATATTTTACATTGAATCCAATGTAAAATCGGGTCCCAGGAACCCTATTCACATTTGATTCAATAAAAAAATCGGGTCGGTCGTGTCGGTCGCATCGCATGCGACCAAATCGCATGCGATGCGATCGACGCGATTTTTCCGACACGACCACCCCGATAGAAATCGGGGTGGCCGTGCTAGGAAACAAGTACCAAAACAAATATCCTGAATAAAAATTCAAGAAAAAATGAAGAAGAAAAAGGTACAACATAATGTGCACTGCATTATGATACTAATAATAACAAACTACCCCGATGTCACAATCCTGTACATTTGTCCTGTCATACCTGCCTGCTGCAGCAAGACTATCATATAATCTGTCTTGAAAAAGGTGTTGCACACACCGAAACGCGTTGACAGATTTCTGTGGAGAGTGAGCAGCCATCATTCCTTCCTTAGGACGTTTTCTGGACATGTTGTATGTATTTTAAAAATTTTTTATTGAATTTTGAATTTTTTTATTTTTTATTTTTTTCTATTTTGGACTGTGTACTGTATTCTGGGCCTCTTTCGGACTCATTGTGGAGAGTCCTTAAAGGAGATAATGTTTGGCATCCTTTCATTGTTGGGATGAAGGATTTTTTACTATTTTTTCTACTGCATAATAAATAATTTTAAAGAGACATTTTACTGGAATATTTTTGGAATTACCTATCATGCATCAGGGATCCTGACTGCCTTAAAGAAAAAAGATACCTTTATAAGTGGAAAAACGCACCCACAATTGTGAGTCGGGTACGCTTAACATCCATTTCAGAGACCTCATCTCTTTCGGGTAGATAACTCCCTATCCTTTTAAACACACAAGTGAAGTCACGGTGAAGGGAACCTCTTTCTACAGAAAAGAAACCTTTATGAATGTTAAATTGCACAACGACGTGTGAGTCAGGGTACGATACGAGTACCTTCTGGTCACGTTAATATATAAAACCTTTATCACTACCTCCAATATAAAGGAGGCTTTATTATTGCTCATCTGACAACCTTTCTTTATATATATTTTTTCACTACACTGTGCCCGTGAGGAATAAGGCCATTTGATTTACATCAAGTCCCACCGGACAAAGAACACGCTACGTGTAAGACGATACATCTCTTCACGTGAGTGGGGGTACGCAAATACAAATTGGTCTTCAGATAAAATAAAAAAGATACCTTTATATGTGTACCTTACCTACAGTACTGGTGAGTAAGGTACGATCCAGGCACCTATTTCATTCACCAATAGATCAAGTCACAGGGTGTCGATAGATCTGTATAAGGAGGTTGCATCACCACTTACCTGATATTTTCCTTTCATATTTTTATACACAAAAACCCATCGATTGAGGTTGAGCCCCCCCAGACAAAGAACACGCTACGTGTATGAAGATACATCTCTTCACGTGAGTTGGGGTACGCCAATATAAGATTGGTCTTCATAGGAAAAAATAATCTCTCAGAATAATAAAAGAAACCTTTATATGTGTACCTTGCTTATCCTGCTGGTGAGTAAGGTACGATCTAAGCACTTTTCTCGGTTCACTAAATAGACCAAGTCACAGGGTGTGGATGTGTCTATATGAATATATAGCCAATTTAATATAAACCTGTACATTGCACTTTCCTTTTTCCTACTACACCCCTCATCAACACTTGAGTCACACGCTGGGAGAGGAAACTACCGAATGAGAGTAAAGAGGGAGAATAAATAAGAAAAGAAGAAGAAAGAAAAAAGAAGAAAAAAGAAACTGCTACGTGTCTTTACGCTGCCCTTCTTGCCGTAAGTGGGGTACGCTTACCCATCTTTCACAAAAAAAATATCTATCTTGTGATATAGATTGATCCTTGGGATAGTCAGATCTAACCATTCCTTTCTCTTCTAAATTTCCCCCATATGATCGATAAAACTTGGAGGAAATATAAGAAGACCTAGAGACTACAACTCTACTTGCGCCTGTTGGTGGGAAAACCCCATTTGTATATATTGTGTTGTGTTTTGATTATTAGGTGATAATCAGGGGTCAGTACATACCATAGGCAGCATAGCGCCATCATAGGTTCATTCCTATAAAATTCCCATAGCTAAATTACAATGATATATACAAATATACTTAAAAATACAAGCATATTACCGACCTCACTGTTAGGCATAGAAAACATCTACTTTTAAGGCATCCTCATAACTATAATTTACATTAGAACCACATGCTAGAATGCAGGTAATGCATAGCTGCCAAAGTGGAAATATCAAAATAGTATAAAACGTCATCAGCATACAATTACAGGATTTCATAGCCAAAAACTCTATATACAAAACAAAGGTACTTGTTTCCTAGCACGGCCACAATCGCATCCATCGTGTACCTTAAAGTTAAGGTACACGATGGACGCGATGGACCCGATTTCCTTTGAAATCAGGTCCATTTTGCCGTCAAAGGGAAAATCGCGGGCATCGCGTCGGTCGGGAGCATTAACATAGGCCCCGACGTGATGCCCCCGATTTTGCTATAGGCTTCAATGTTAAAATATTTTTTAACATTGAAATCGGGAGCATCGCGTCGGTCTTGTGCCATTATAATGGCACAAGATAAGATGGACTTGATTAAGTCCATCTGACATAGTAAAAAATGTGAAATGGGCCAATATGACCCATTTCACATTATATATGGCCCCGTCGTCACCCCATAATTGACGTGAACCCGAAGCGTGGCAAGCGCAGCATCGGCGTGGAGTTGAGAATATATAGTGTGGTGAGCGCAGCGAACCACCGAGCCCGAAGCGTGGCGAGCGCAGCGAGCCCCGCGTGGGGACGCGTATACCTGTGAAGTTATACGCGTACGCTCGCCACGCTTCGGGCTCGGTGGCTCGCTGCGCTTGCCACACTATATATTCTCAACTCCACGCCGTCGTGGATAGTAGGGGAATGAAAAGGTCGGAGGACGCGCACCGCCGCCACGCTTCGGGTTCACGTCAATCGTGGGGTGGGGTTTACGCAGTTAAATTGGGGGTGTAGGGAATATTTTACATTGAATCCAATGTAAAATCGGGTCCCAGGAACCCTATTCACATTTGATTCAATAAAAAAATCGGGTCGGTCGTGTCGGTCGCATCGCATGCGACCAAATCGCATGCGATGCGATCGACGCGATTTTTCCGACACGACCACCCCGATAGAAATCGGGGTGGCCGTGCTAGGAAACAAGTACCAAAACAAATATCCTGAATAAAAATTCAAGAAAAAATGAAGAAGAAAAAGGTACAACATAATGTGCACTGCATTATGATACTAATAATAACAAACTACCCCGATGTCACAATCCTGTACATTTGTCCTGTCATACCTGCCTGCTGCAGCAAGACTATCATATAATCTGAACCTCTGCTAGTAATGAGCACCTGGGTGAGCCTGAATCAACCATAAACTCTATAATTACCTGCTAAATGGAATCATGCAAGTTCCCTGTTAGCTTCACCCGGCTGTCCAATCAGGGCTGCTCTGAGGGGATATCCTCTCAGCTCTGCATGAGCCCATTGCATGTGCATCGTCGCTTCAAGCTCCATGCTAAAGGAGCTCTCCCTGAATGGGTTCCCTGGTTCTAACCACTCTGGCTGCAGCTCCTGTGACTCCTAGTGTCAGCTTCCAGCTATCCTGCACTGCTGGCATCCCCAGCTTCCAGCTATCCTGCACTGCTGGTATCCCCAGCTTCCAGCTATCCGGCACTGCTGGTATCCCCAGCTTCCAGCTATCCTGTACTGCTGGCATCCCCAGCTTCCAGCTATCCTGCACTGCTGGTATCCCCAGCTTCCAGCTATCCTGTACAAGCCTTGAAATCGCTATGTGATGATTCCTCCATCACGTTCCGCGCGGCGGACAAAGGTGGAGGTTTGGTGATACAAGATTCCAAGGACTACTTAAAAGAATTGTCCAGACAATTGGCCGATCATACAACCTATCGTCCCTTGCCAAAGGACCCTACCTCTGAATATAAACAAGAACTTGACCGTATTTTGGAATGCGCTCTTAATGATGGCAGCATTGACCATACCACCAGGGACACTTGGGTGACTCCCTTCCCGATTGTCCCATTGATGTATCTTCTGCCAAAAATACATAAGAACAGCAGGGAGCCACCGGGCAGACCCATCATCTCTGCCCGGGGTTCCCTGTACCAGGCGATATCGATCTTCCTTGATTCTTTCCTGCAGCCCTGTGTACAGGGGAAACCCACTTATCTAAAGGACACCAACTCCTTATTACTGAAACTGGCTGCCCTCAAGGAAGTACCCAATGATTGTTGGCTGTGTACCGTCGACGTCGCAAGCCTCTATACATGTATTCCACATGAGGGGGTACTTGCGGCGGTCCGGGCACTGATAACCGATAATCCATGTTATAAGGGACCTAACATTGAGTTATTTATGCAATTACTCCAACTGACCCTTCAGCGGAATTATTTCATGGCAGATAATCGTTATTATTTACAGCTATGTGGCTGTGCGATGGGGTCCTCAGTGGCCCCATCGCTGGCCAATAGCTACATGTTCCTGGTCGAGCAACAGGCATTGTTTGCCAACCAGGAGATCAGCAGGCATCTGTTGCTATATACCAGATATATAGATGACCTGCTGATCTTCTGGACAGGCCCCAAGGAGATGTTCAAGGAGGTCATTTTGAATCATAATGCTTCCAATTCTGCTGTAAAATTTACCTATTCCATTGATCAACAAAGCATTGTGTTCCTTGATGTCAAAATCACCATTGTAAACAACAAATTGATTACTTCGTTGCATTGTAAAGATACAGATCGCAACAATTTATTGTTAGCCACCAGTCACCATCCTCCCCCCTTAAAAAGGGGATTACCCCTATACCAAATGCTAAGGGTGCGCCGAATTGTCAGCGATCCTGCTGAGATAGAGCAATCCCTAATCCAAATGGTTGATACATTTTTAGCCAGGGGATATTCTAAAGAGGCCCTCTTAAAAACAAAATCTAAGGTAATCAACATGACTAGACATCAAGCCTTACAGGCATCCCCCAAAAATAAACAACAGTCTTATCTGGGTCAATTCATTCCACCCAGCCAGTTCTGAAATCAGTAAAATAACCAAAAAACACTGGCCCATAGTGAACACAGACCCTGCCTTGCATTCCCTGCAAAACAAAAAACTCATGTGTGCATACACACGGGGAAAGAACATAAAAAAATTTTTGGTCAAGAATGATGTTACTACTCCATCCATTCAACGTCCCACTTTTTTAGGCACCCCTAAAAACGGCTGCTTTAAATGTAGTGGGTGCACGACGTGCAAATTTATGACCCCTGGAGACACCTTTTACCACCCTTTCTCAGGACGACTGATAAAAATCAGACAAAGGGTGACCTGCATGTCTGATTTTGTGGTGTACCTTATTAGCTGCCAATGTGGCCGACACTATGTCGGCAAAACGGTACGAACATTCCGAGAGAGAGCAGCTGCACATAGATCTGCCATAAAAAGCGCTATAGCCACTGGAGTGAGCGAGCAACCTGTTGCCCGCCACTTCTTTGAGGCCAAACACCCATTGACATCACTAAAATACCGCATTATTTAACAAATCCCTAAATCTAAAAGAGGAGGGGACAGAGGGTTCCAGTTATGTCAGGCTGAGAGCAGATGGATCTTTAGGCTTGAAACCTTGGCCCCAAAAGGGCTGAATGAATATTCAGGTCTTTCTTATTTGTTATAAGCATTTACACAAATGGTTCTATTTACCAGTATACCCATGGTCCATAATGCCCAGGTATATACAGCTGCATATAGCTAGAACTCAGAGTCCTTTTTTTTTTACCCTGAATTACCTTATTTCCCTACTTCATTAAGTCGACCCATGTTGAATTAATTACCTGAGCAGTAACTTCCATGAAACCATCACTGTTTGCAACAGGTAGTTGTCCATGATTCCAATGGAGTCGACATGAGGTGTCGACCATTGAAACCCATGGATTTTATAACATACCTTTTCTTATAAAATACCCATGTTGTATAGTCGTTTTTGCAATTATGTCCTTGTTTGTATGTTCAGTGTATTTTAATATTTATTAATCTGTCACTTTTCAGTCCTGCTTCACTTCACGTATTTGTCATAATGTATTTGCTTGATTTTTTCACGTTAGCACGTATTTGATTATTTTTGTCACCATATAATTTGCACATATGAGTTTATATGTAGAAGCACATGAAGCACCTGTTGACCTGTGATTTTATTGTCACAATTGCATGTTTAACAACATGCTCATATACACCGTATACTATGTATTTTTCTAGCACGCCCACTGTGTGATGCCGGTTAGACGCCCGCCCCTCCACAACGGAACTATGACGTCACGTCACGGCGCCGGGAGGAGACGTTGGCGTGGACGCCGGGCACAACGGAAGGGGATAAAGGTATGTTTTTTATCATTGTATACCTGTCTATCTGCACCTTGATAAAGAGGCACACGGCCTCGAAACGTTGGGAATGTATCCAGTCTCCTGGTGATTATTTGTCTGTTATTACGAGTGCCGCCACCAACCAGCCATATATATCTATATATATAGATCTATAGGAAAACAGGAAAAAATGGACGTGTCACTCCAGGGGACTTATTCAAAGGGATTTAATAGAACAATGAAAATAAGCACTGGGTTACATGTACAAAAGTCAACGTTTCGACACACGGAGGTATCTTTATCAAGACAGCATGTACCAGGCAGTTAAATGCCCGCACGGCGGCGGGACCACAGATATATATAGCAGAGTATAACTTACTGACTCTGTGCGAGGCCGGCCGGCTGCCGGGTGCGGCGCGCCCCCCTCCTGTCACCGAGGCAGGAGCGCGCACCGCTGACGTCACCCCGACCGCTGCATGGCAACGCAGCGGGTCTCGGATAGCGTCCCCAGCAACCAACCAGACTCCCCAAGCCAGGACTATGAGCATGAATGTCTGAACACCGGCGGCGTGCAGTGGAGGCATAATACATACAATAGCAAACAGTAATGTGCGGCACAGGATAATGCAAAGGAGTGAGTCCACATGTACCAATGGAATCACGTATAAGCGCACGGGCAGCGAGTGGTGGAGGCATAATATACAATAAATGCCAAGGCAAACAGTACTGCACGGCACTGGATGAAGTGCATAATACATACAAGTAACGAGTCCACATATAACAATACAGTCACCAATATGCGCACATGATGAACAGAGAGTCACAGGTGTCACCTGCAACGGCAGGTTGACAGCTGAGGTCGACATAAGTCCACAGAGGGCATGCATAAATGTGGAGGGTTGGACGGATGGGATCCGCATATACCGATGGAGTCATAAGTCAGAGCACGGTTAGTGCAGGGAAACAGGAATGGCCACAGTGTCAGCAAGAGTATCGACTGGAGTCGACATGTGTCCACATGCCGCAGGCATGGTAACAGAAGGCTAAAAGAATAGACTCCAATTGAGTCTATCGTTGAGGCCATATGGTTTGACAGTCTGAAGTTTATATATCCATTTTGCCTCGAGTTTCAACAAGAGGCCATCACGGTCGCCTCCTCTAGCCAATGTCGGTATATGGTCGATCAATATAAATTTGATATCGGCCACTGTGTGACCAGCTTCAATCCAATGCCTAGCCACCGGTTGGTCCGCTTTTTTAGTGGAAATGGCATGGTTAATGGCGGATCGGTGGAGGGCCATACGGTCACGGATCGTCCTGATGGTCTTGCCGACATAGTATTGTCGGCACGGGCAGAAGAGCAGGTAGATGACGTGGGTGGTAAGGCAGGTGAGTACATGGCGAATGGGGAAAACATAATCAGAATGGGGATGTTTGAAAGTTTTGCATACGACAATGTTGCGGCAAGTGGTGCACTTGATACATCGATAGCAACCTGGTTGTTTCTGTAGGAAGTGTGATTTCGGTGGAGCAGTATCAAAACCAGTGATGTCAGCATGCATTACTTTATCTTTTATATTCTTTCCCCTTGTGTAACAAGCCATTGGCCTGGTGGTTCTGAAGCAGGGAAGCGATCTGTCAGATTTGACGTCTGGCCACAGAGCAGTGGTGGCTCGTTGGACGACCGGGCTGGATGTAGTATAACATTGTTTCCAGGGCAGGGTGTCTTTATTAGTACGTTGAGTGGGTTTCAGCAGATCTGAGCGAGACATATTGAGAATCTCAGATTGTGTGGTTTTGAGATGCTGAAGATTGTATCCTCGGTGGACGAATCTGTTAACCACCGCATCGGTGCTGGCACGAGCCGCTTCAGGTGTACTGGAAATACGGGCCACGCGCATAAGTTGCGACTTAGGGAGGCCGCGTTTAAGTCCTCTGGGATGGTGGCTAGATGACAACAGGAGGGTATTGCGGTCAGTGGGTTTGGTGAATACCTCAGTAATGATTTTAGATGCACATATGCTGACTTTCACATCCAAAAAGCTGATTGACTGTGACTGTACGTTAATAGTGTATTTGATAGGGGATGAGCTGGAGTTGATAGAATCGACATGTTGGGTGAGTAGCTCTGCTGGTCCTGACCACATGAGAAACAGGTCGTCGATGAATCGGACGTACATAAGAATGTGTGGTTGTAGAAGATGGTTGTTGAGGAATTTCTCATCCTCCTCCTTGAACATGAATATATTGGCCAGGCTGGGTGCTACTGGGCTCCCCATAGCACACCCGCTGGTCTGTTGGTAAAAACCACCATTGAAAAAGAAATAGTTTCTTTCAAGGGTCATGGTGAGTAGTTTAACAAAGAGGGCATGGTCCATGTCGCTGATGTTATTGTGCCTAAGGAATGCGGCCACTGCAGCTACCCCTGCCTGCTGGGGGATGGAGGTGTATAGGCTGCTTACATCCAAGGTGATCAATTTGGTGTCCGCTGGCACAGAATCAAATTGTTGTAGGCGCAATAGAAAGGCAGTGGTATCTTTGATGAATGATGCTTGAACTTGTATATAAGGTTGGAGAATTATGTAGAGTATTTTGGAAACAGGTTGGTAGAGAGAGTTGTTAGCAGATATGATGGGGCGTCCAGGTGGTTGAGTGGTGTTTTCATGGATTTTGGGTACCGTATAGATGAGGGGGATGACCGGGTGGTCCTGTTTAAGGGCTTGAGCAAGTTTCAGGTCAAGGGTGTTATTCATGACCGCTTCATGTAGGATGGCATCCAGCTCCTGTTTGTATGACAAAGTGGGATCACCTGGAAGTTTAACATAGGTGTTAGAGTCTGCAAGTTGGGAATATAGTTCAGCTTTGTAGTCAGAGAGATTCTGGACAACAATAGCACCCCCTTTTTCCGCCGGACGGATTATAATGTGGCGGTAAGTAGATAGTTGTTGAAGGGCGAGCTGTTCGGTCTTAGATAAATTGTAGTGCGCCTTAGGTGCTGCTGCGTTATATTTCAACACAGATTCGTCCACCAATCGTGTGAATGTGGGGACTGATTTATTGGTCGACACGGGATCAAAGGTAGACTTAATTCAGGAACGGATGAATTTTTGAATGGGATTAATATCGTGTCCAGTGTCATCATGGTGCTGGAAGTGTTCTTTCAATCTTAAGTTGCGAGCAAAGCGGTGTTTGTCGACTTCCCATTGGATGTCACTATGGGGGTTGGTGGGTATGAAAGACAGACCTTTATTCAAGACGGAGGTTTCAGCAGGGGTGAGATGATGATCAGAAAGATTGTATATTAGTTCCTCATGAGGGCCCTCAGCTCTCTTGATCCTCTGATTTTGGCCGGAGCGACGGGTGGCAGCCCTCGTCCTCGTCCAGTTTGACGGCTTGGGGGATCTAAAGGGACATCGCTGGCTGCGGAGGGATCGTCAGAATCTCTGATGTGAAAATCACTATCAGAGTTGGATGTGTGGGCTTCTCTCACTTGTCTCTCGCGTCTGCGGCGGTACTGTTGTTGTCCACCTCTGTGGGGGTTCGGTGCTCGGGTATCACCCCCCATGAGCCATCTGTAGACCCGGTTGTCCTCATAGTCACGGGTAACAATTGCAAATTTATTGGCTTTGAATTTGAGGAGGTCTTTCTTGTAAGTCTCAATTTTGGTGCTTAATTGTTGGGCCCACTCAGGGTTAGAGGACCTGATAGAGGGGATGTCGTGAACGGTCTCAATGGTGCTGATCTTTTGTCGTACAATTTCCAGCTCCCTCGCGGATTCGTCAATGACGAGGAGCATGAGATCGTTGCTGCACTTATTGAGCACTCCCACCCATTTCATGCAGAACTCGGGGTTGAAGCGCCCGATGGTGGGGGTGTTCCTGACCCTGAATCCACGTGGGATAAGTTGTTGTCTGTAATATTTAGACAGGGAGGTGCCGTGAAGAAAATAGTCTGTTTCCCTCTTCTTCAATTGTAGTAATTGATGTGCGATATCATCCAGAGACGTGTCGACTGCGGTGGTATCCTCGTTTGCATCGAACAGGATGTATATATATAAATATATATATATATCTATATATATAGGACGCTATAGCAAGCAAGCAGCGGCACTCATCAGGGTTTGAAAAAGTCAAAAAGTGGTTTTTAATGCTCCAACGTTTCGGGGCTCCAAACTGCCCCTTTGTCAAGGTGTACAAACAAATAAGTGACCATTCAGTCCTACCTTAAATACCAGCAGGAATCAGTGCACGATGATCCCCCTCCGTGGAGCGCTCCCCGGCGTCTGACGTCATTTCCGGTACTGCTGACCAGGAAATTGCTGTAGTCTAGGTAACGTGGACGCTCAATGCGCTCACAGCGCTGACTGGATACTCCTGTCTGCGTCTCTGGTTGCTATGGCTCCCGGAATGCCGGTCATAGCCGTGGCGCTCCCCGGCTGGGGAAATAAACATAATAAGGAAAAAATCAATACTAAAGCTTACAAAAGAGCAAATACATATAAAGTGCTAAGTGTTATATTAGGTTAAAAACTGGGGGACTATTGACGGAGTACCAAGTCGGTGATGCTGGGGTTAGCTTAAGGTTATCCCCGCTTCCATATAGTTAATGCCTATACACAAAATCCACATTGCTGGTACAGAGATTACTGTGCTTGGGGTGGATTAACCCCCTGAGTCCAGGCTCACCTCTCACCAAACCTCGCTGACGATTAAATAATAAATATAACGGACAGAAGAACATAATAATAATGAAAATAAAAATAATAGTAATAATAATAAACTTGAAAATAAAAAAATTAAATATAAAGATAAAAAATGAAAATAAATATAAAAAATATATATAAAAAATAATAATAATAATAATAAAAATAAAAATAAATATAAAAATAAAAGTAAAAATAAAAATAAATATAAAAATAAAAATAAAAATGAAAATGAAATTAGAGTAACAATAAAAATAAAAATAAAAATAATAATAATAAATATAAAAATAAATATAAAAATAAAAATAAAAATAAAGATAATAATAATAAAAATACAAATAAAAATAGAAATAAAAGTGAAAATAAAAATAAAAATAAATATAAAGATGAAAATAAATAAAGCTAATGAAAAAATGAAAAAATGAATGAATGAAAAAAGCGAGACCAGATGTCCAATAGCTGTCCTAGTTTGTGGTGCTGCCACATATTCCAAGGAACTAGAGGCCCTCTCTTCTATCAGAGGAACACGTTATAGTTTAAGCGTTCATTGAGTCCCAGTGGTTTGCTGGATTTCAGCATGTGGATCCATTTCGCTTCCAGGCGCAATAGATCTCCATCTCTATCACCTCCTCTTTTCTTCGCCGGAATGTGGTCGATGATAAGATGTTTGAAGTCTGTCATTTTGTGTCTCAATTCCGCGAAGTGCCGGGCCACTGGTTGGTCCGAAGTTTTCCCTGCCAGGGCTTGTTTAATGGCCGAGCGATGGAGTGCCATCCTCTCCCGCACTGTTCTGGTGGTTTTGCCCACATAGATGAGGTGGCACGGGCAGGTCACCAAGTATACCACGTGTTTAGACAAACATCCAAGTACATGTTTGATTTTAAACGACCTAGATTGAATTGCGTCTTGGAAGGTGTTGCCCACTATCATGTGGGAGCATGTGGTGCACTTGGGGCACTTATAACACCCTGGTGCTCGGGTGAGGAAATTTGGGGGCGTTGGGGTGGAGAATTCTGATATGTCCGTATGCACAATGTAGCTTTTGATATTTTTGCCCCTTGTGTAGCAGGACATGGGTTTTACCCTGCTCAGGTCGGGTAGTTTTTTATCAGTGGCCACTATGGGCCATAGTGCTCTGGTGGCACGTGCTAATACCGGACTTGATGTGTTGTACCTGGATGTCCATGGTATCACTGCTTTCTGGTCTTTCTGCCTGGGCTTAAGTAGCTCACTTCTTGGCATCTGTAGTACCTCCTCTTTTGTAATTACCAGGTCTCTGTACCTGTACCCTCATTCCTTGAATCGGTCAATCATATGATCCAGTTCCTTGGGCAGTAGGTTTGGATCACTGGTGATGCGTGCTGCCCGTATCATCTGGGACCTAGGAAGGCCTTTCTTGAGGGCTCTAGGATGGTGACTGTTGTTTCTAAGAAGGTTGTTCTTATCTGTTGGTTTGGAGTATAAATTGGTGTGTATAACTCCCTTATCGATGGTCACCAACACATCTAGATAATTCAACTCAGTAGTCGAGTACTGTGACGTCACCCGAATGGATGAATCTCTGCTATTGATGGTGCAGAGTAGCTCCTCAAGTTTCTGGGCCCCCCCGGTCCACAACACAAACAGGTCATCTATAAACCGGGTATACATCAGGATATATTTGGATACTTCTGGATTGGTAAAGAACATGTCCCACTCCTCCGCGAACATAAAAATGTTCGCGAAGGATGGCGACACGTTACTCCCCATAGAGCACCCCATTAGCTGCAGGTAGAAGTGATTGTCGAATAAAAAGTAATTCCTTTTAAGTGTCAGTGACAATAGTTTGGTGAATAGGTCAATGTCCAACGACTTGAGATGTTCTTTTACGAGGAATTCTCTCATCACCTGCAGACCCTGGTTGTGGGGTATGTTGGTATATAGACTATTTACGTCTAATGTCCAAATAATAGTGCCGAGTGGTACCTCCTTGATGCTGTTAAGCTTAGTCAGGAAGGCCGTTGTGTCCTTGATGTATGTCGGTTGGCTCATCACCATAGGTTGTAATATTTCATCCAGAAATTGGGACACTGGCTGGAATATGGAGCCAATCGCGGAGATAATCGGCCTTCCGGGTGGGGCACTGGTGCTCTTGTGTATTTTCGGTACCGTGTACAGTATAGGTACCACCGGATGTTTTTGGGTCAGCGCTGTGAGAAGGGCTTTACTAATCTTGTTCTCATTAGCCGCTTCCTCCAAGAGGGTGTCTAGTTCAGCTTTATATTTTTGTGTGGGATCACCCACTAATTTTTCATATGTGGAAATGTCACTGAGTTGTGACAGTATATCAGCCCGGTAGTAGTCAATATCGAGGACCACCAATCCACCCCCCTTATCGGCGGGGCGGATGATGATATCTCGATACTTACTCAAATCCTGTAAGGCGCTCCACTCAGCTTTGGATAAATTGTAATGGTGTTGAGGTGGTGTACTGGAATACTTCATAACTGATTCATCCAGCAATCGTGTAAATGACTTGATGGATGGATTTTGTGAAACGGGGTCAAAGGTGGAATGTTTTTTACTGTTGATGAATGTTTGATGGTCCAGGGGTTCAGCATTGCTTGTTTTATTCTGAAAGTGTTCCCGGAATCTGAGTTTTCTTGAGAATTTATACAGGTCAACCTTCCAGTCGAATTCATTGAACCCCGTGGTGGGTACAAACATCAAACCTTTATTCAACACCTTTTTCTCCGTGTCCGTCAAGTGCCTTTGTGATAGGTTATAAATTAGTGTGGCGTTTGCGGATTTCTTTTGTGGAACCCTCTCGTTCTGGCCTCCCCGACGGCTGGCAGGTCTTTTCGCCTGTAGTTTTTTGACCGTTTACCGGTTGCTCCCTGTTCGGATTGGGAGACAAGTGCCGCCCCGTCCGAATCCATCTGGGTGTTATCGGTATCACTATTGGAGGATGCCGTCTGTCCAGGTCTGGCTTCTCTACGGCGTCTCCAGCCCCGGCCTGCTGATTGGCATGATCTCTGCTGTTCTTGACCTCCAGTGAGCCATTTGTAAACACGGTTCTGGTCATAATCATCTTTAACCGTTTGTAGTTTGTTACGTTTGAAACGGATGAGATCTGCTCGGTAAGTATCGCACTGGGACCGCAATCTTGCTACCCAATCCTGGGCAGTGTCAGCTAGTAGGATCGGAAGATTGTCTTTTTCAAATACTGCTGTATTTTCCTGAGCCTTCAAAAGTTCTTTGCCCGATTCTTCCACTACTAGAAGTAGCAGGTCAAAGCTGCATTTATTTAAAATGCTGGTCCACCGTCTGCAGAATTCAGGGCTGTAACGGCCTATAGTTGGGACATTACGTACCCTGAATCCCCTGGGTATTAATTTCTCCCTGTAATAGTCCGACAAGCAGATCCCATGCAATTGGAAATCCACTTCTCTCCGTTTCAATCTTAGTAGATTTTTAAATATATCTTCTGATGATTTTTGTCCATCAAAGCCGGCCAGTCGGTCCTTAAAGAGAACCCGTTCCGCCTCTTTATCTGTATAAGTATATAAGCTACCCCGCTGTAGCACTATAGGAGTGCATCCTGGTGTGTCCTGTCCCGGGGTAGTAGCGTGGGGGTCCATGCTTCTCCCTGTTCACCCACCGGTCACTCCGTCTGTTTGGCCCACAGCGGGTTAAGTTCATAGTGCTGTACTTGTGCTGCGTGCAGTAGTGCAGAAGTGCTCTTAGTGATAAATCTTTAAAAGTTGCACAGGTCCTTGTAGGAATAAGGTATAGTAATAGAAAGTTAGGGGTGCCTTGGCTCAGGAGAGGAACAGCTTCCTCAATGTAGATAGGATCTCACGCATCACCAGTGATCCAAACCTACTGCCCAAGGAACTGGATCATATGATTGACCGATTCAAGGAACGAGGGTACAGGTACAGAGACCTGGTAATTACAAAAGAGGAGGTACTACAGATGCCAAGAAGTGAGCTACTTAAGCCCAGGCAGAAAGACCAGAAAGCAGTGATACCATGGACATCCAGGTACAACACATCAAGTCCGGTATTAGCATGTGCCACCAGAGCACTATGGCCCATAGTGGCCACTGATAAAAAAACTACCCGACCTGAGCAGGGTAAAACCCATGTCCTGCTACACAAGGGGCAAAAATATCAAAAGCTACATTGTGCATACGGACATATCAGAATTCTCCACCCCAACGCCCCCAAATTTCCTCACCCGAGCACCAGGGTGTTATAAGTGCCCCAAGTGCACCACATGCTCCCACATGATAGTGGGCAACACCTTCCAAGACGCAATTCAATCTAGGTCGTTTAAAATCAAACATGTACTTGGATGTTTGTCTACACACGTGGTATACTTGGTGACCTGCCCGTGCCACCTCATCTATGTGGGCAAAACCACCAGAACAGTGCGGGAGAGGATGGCACTCCATCGCTCGGCCATTAAACAAGCCCTGGCAGGGAAAACTTCGGACCAACCAGTGGCCCGGCACTTCGCAGAATTGAGACACAAAATGACAGACTTCAAACATCTTATCATCGACCACATTCCGGCGAAGAAAAGAGGAGGCGATAGAGATGGAGATCTATTGCGCCTGGAAGCGAAATGGATCCACATGCTGAAATCCAGCAAACCACTGGGACTCAATGAACGCTTAAACTATAACGTGTTCCTCTGATAGAAGAGAGGGCCTCTAGTTCCTTGGAATATGTGGCAGCACCACAAACTAGGACAGCTATTGGACATCTGGTCTCGCTTTTTTCATTCATTCATTTTTTCATTTTTTCATTAGCTTTATTTATTTTCATCTTTATATTTATTTTTATTTTTATTTTCACTTTTATTTCTATTTTTATTTGTATTTTTATTATTATTATCTTTATTTTTATTTTTATATTTATTTTTATATTTATTATTTTTATTATTATTTTTATTTTTATTTTTATTGTTACTCTAATTTCATTTTCATTTTTATTTTTATTTTTATATTTATTTTTATTTTTACTTTTATTTTTATATTTATTTTTATTATTATTATTATTATTATTATTATTATTTTTTATATATATTTTTTATATTTATTTTCATTTTTATCTTTATATTTAATTTTTTTATTTTCAAGTTTATTATTATTATTACTATTATTTTTATTTTCATTATTATTATGTTCTTCTGTCCGTTATATTTATTATTTAATCGTCAGCGAGGTTTGGTGAGAGGTGAGCCTGGACTCAGGGGGTTAATCCACCCCAAGCACAGTAATCTCTGTACCAGCAATGTGGATTTTGTGTATAGGCATTAACTATATGGAAGCGGGGATAACCTTAAGCTAACCCCAGCATCACCGACTTGGTACTCCGTCAATAGTCCCCCAGTTTTTAACCTAATATAACACTTAGCACTTTATATGTATTTGCTCTTTTGTAAGCTTTAGTATTGATTTTTTCCTTATTATGTTTATTTCCCCAGCCGGGGAGCGCCACGGCTATGACCGGCATTCCGGGAGCCATAGCAACCAGAGATGCAGACAGGAGTATCCAGTCAGCGCTGTGAGCGCATTGAGCTTCCACGTTACCTAGACTACAGCAATTTCCTGGTCAGCAGTACCGGAAATGACGTCAGACGCCGGGGAGCGCTCCACGGAGGGGGATCATTGTGCACTGATTCCTGGTGGTATTTAAGGTAGGACTGAATGGTCACTTATTTGTTTGTACACCTTGACAAAGGGGCAGTTTGGAGCCCCGAAACGTTGGAGCATTAAAAACCACTTTTTGACTTTTTCAAACCCTGATGAGTGCCGCTGCTTGCTTGCTATAGCGTCCTATATATACCTCCCGGAGGGCACCCAGGTGGCTGCTCAATTAAAGGCTGAGTGCCGGACTGACTGAGATCCTATCTATATATATATATATATCTATATATATATAGATATATATATATATATATAGATAGATACAGAAGTACCAACACACTCACCATTCCTAAGAATGAGGTGCAAACAGCACCCACTTCCCAGGATGGGTTGCAGTGGCCTGTCACCACACACTCTAGTAAATACAAACACAGGGGGCCCAGCACTCACTACAACAAACTAAGTTACCTTAACTTTCAAATAATCAATTAAATAAATAATGGGGTTTTAGTTCATGAATTGATCAATGCATTTAAGCTTGCAGCCCATCGCCAAGGGACCCCTGTGTTTGTGTATATATATATATATATATATATATATATATATATATATATATATATATATATATATATAACAACTCCAATGAAAGAAGGCACTCAGGAAACAGCGAAGTAAGATGCAACAAAAAGCGTGTATTGTTAAGCTTTCGGGGTTTGACCCCCTTCCTCAGAACACGACTACACAGAAACACAGTACAAAACTGACATAAGTACCTTAGTTCAGCAGATCTCCCGCCCCGTGGCGTCCATTCACCAGGTGCACGCTGCAGAATCCGGGACGCAGGCTGATGACGTCATGTATCCAGATCCAGGAAGCAGACCCAGACAACGCCAGCCGCTTGCGTTGCACTCCGGACTCCATTACTCACAGCCAGCTCTCAGGCCACTGCTGCCGCCCTGACGACCGCCCACCTGGGGGGAGACATAATAAACAGAGAATAATACACAAATGCATTACAATGGCAGTAGTCATATGCATTTACAATACAATGAAATATAATCACAGAATAGGGACAAACAAAACATACATACGAATAACACTTAGCAGAGAAATAGAATTATGTAAGCGCATTCCAACTGATCTTATCGTTAAGCCCCTTAGGGGCGATGGTATTCAATCGAAAGATCCAGCGAGACTCGGTGATTAACAGGCGTTTTGCCCTATCACCGCCACGCATGGAATCCTTGATATGATCAATCATGAAATATTTTAATGAAGAGAGCATATGCCCCATAGCCTTAAAATGGCGTGCCACAGGCTGATCAACCGACCTGCCGGATTGGGCAAGATCGATGGCAGACCTGTGTAACGCCATTCTAGTGCGAAAAGACTGAGTGGTCTGGCCCACATAATACAGGCCACACGGGCACACTAAAATATACACAACGTATTCTGTTCTACAGGTGAGCACATGACGGATCTCGAACTGTTTATCCATATGGGGATGCTTGAAGTTTTTGCATGGCATCAGATACTTGCAGGTAGTGCAATTGTAACAGCTAAAACAGCCGGGGGGCTTGGTGTAGACATTAGGGGGCCTGGGTATATTCAGACCCGTAATGTCAGTACGCACCAACCTGTCGCGTAAGTTGCGACCTCTTTTGAAGGCTGCTAACCCAGGGAGATCGGGATCATGTTTAACCATAGGCCACAAGGCCTTAGATGCATATTGAAGTATGGGACTTTCCACTGAATACGTGCTGGTCCAAGGCAGTACATTACCAGAATCGGGTTTCCTGGGTTTCAACAGATCAGAGCGCGGTATTGACATCACCTGCAATTTTTGCTGGCTCAATGTGACGGGATCATAACCCCTATTAATAAATTTACTAATGAGGTGATCTAATCTATTGGACAACAGAGATGGATCACTGATGAGCCTCGCTAACCTCATCATCTGGGAGCGGGGCAATCCCCTTTTGAGGGCGGGGGGATGATGGCTTGATGCCAATAGAAAGGTATTTCTACCCACATCCTTGTAGTACACATCAGTGGTAATTCTGTTGTCAATCAATGAAACTGCTACATCTAAAAATTGAGCACAGCTGTCATTACAAGAAAATGTGAACTTGATTGCTGAGTCGCTGGAGTTGACCTCAGCAATCAGTGACTCAAATAGCTCCTGTCAACCCGTCCACAGGACAAAGATGTCATCTATGTAACGGGTGTACAGGAGCAGGTGCTTGTTCACCTCAGGTCTAAGCAAAAACAAACGGTCCTCTTCACAGAACATATAGATGTTAGCATACGAGGGTGCCACCGCCGATCCCATGGCACAACCCCGCAGCTGTAGGTAGTAACTACCATCAAACAAGAAGAAGTTCCTCTCCAGAGTAAGTTGCAATAGCCTGAGAAACAACTGGTGGTCAAAGATCGCGGTATCCAGCTGTTGATTCAGGAAAAGTTGGACTGCTTCCAGACCCCCGGCATGGGGTATGGATGTATACAGGGAAGATACATCTAAGCAACACATCAAGGTGCCAGGTGGAACTTCAGGAATGTCCAGTAACAGATTTAAAAAGCTTGTAGTGTCCTTTAAGAACGATGGTTTGGAGCATAATAATGGTTGGAGAATATAATCAAGCAGCTGCGATACTGGCTGATAGAGGGAATTTCGAGCAGCAATAATAGGACGGCCCGGTGGGTTCCTGACGTCCTTATGTAATTTGGGCAATGTGTACAGCACAGGAACCACCGGAGCCGCCGTCAGGATCCGATCACGGACTTTGGCAGGCAATAAGCCCTCAGATACTGCCGTAGAGAGAATGGTAGAGAGTTCTTTCTGGTATTTTTGGGTAGGATTCCCAGGGAGCTTCAGGTATACAGCAGAATCTGCTAATTGCGAGTAGATTTCTTTCCGATAATCTTCGATATTTTGTATCACGATGGCACCGCCTTTGTCGGCGGGCCTAATGGTGATGTCCTCATAACTGCACAGCTGTTTTAGGGCCGAAGACTCATCTACAGACAGATTCTTAGTCACCTTACCCGGAGCTGCCACAAAGCGATGAATGGAATCATCCAATAATCTCCCAAACGTTTTTATTGACGAGTTGGTCGATATTGGGTCGAATTTCGATCCAGAGTTACTATGTAGAAACTCATCAAAAACACCAGTAGAAATTTGTGGGGGTTTAGACTGAAAGAACTCTTTTAATCGTAATTTCCTCATCAGCTTGTGATGATCACAGCGCCAGTCAAATTCATCCAAAAAATTGGTGGGTACAAAAGAGAGTCCCATAGAGAGAACAGATGTTTCAGTGGTTGATAAGGTACGGTTAGACAGGTTAAAAATCAGGGTTTCTTGTTCAACACCTGGCGGGGCGGATTTCTTCTTACCTCGCCGGTTTTGGCCGCCCCTGCGGGTGGCCTGCCTCTTGGACGCCGGCTTGAAGCTGCCCCCTGGCCTAAAGGGCCACTTTGTTGATCGGAGGCATCATCGGATTCCGATATAGCGAATTCACTGTCGCTGGCCGTATTCACATTGGCCTGCCGGTTCCGATACTTTTGTTGCCAAGGTTTGCGTCGACGGTAGCCACCATCGGAGCGGGTAGGTTGTTGCTCACCTGTTAACCATCCGTACACTTTGTTTTCATTGTAGTCGGCATCAAGTGTATGCCGCTAATTTCTCTTAAATTTGAGTAACTCTCTCCTGTAGTTTTCACATTGCTCCTCCAGTTTACTCAAGCTCGCTGCATTGCTAGCAGGTAAAGAAAGACTGGCACTCCTGGGTCTTGGTGTAACAGTGTATTTAAAGCATGGAAAAACCAACCAACGTTTCGGGGCAGCGCTCCTTTGTCAAGGTGTAGGTGAGAATGGTTGCTTTAAATACACTGTTACACCAAGATCCAGGAGTGCCAGTCTTTCTTTATCTGCTACACCTTCACCAGGACAGGCACCAGGGCGGATGACCACACGGAGTGAGTGCCGGGCCGTACTTCTATATATATATATATATATATATATATATATATATATATATATATATATATATATATAGTGTATAGAACACATGCACTCCAGGGATAGAACATCATGTGCAAAGACCGATGTGCTGTGCAAATGAATGTGCAAACGGGAGTAGAGCACTGCACTCGCACGGATTTCATGAATGAGACTTGACGCTCAGTGGTGTGGCGTCTCATTCATGAAATCCGTGTGAGTGCAGTGCTCTACTCCCGTTTAGATAGATATATACTGTATACTGTATGCAGTGGTGTAACTATAGGCCATATTGGACCCCATCGCTACGCCTAGCCGTTGACAGTACATATCGCCATTAAACAGAAAGTAGTTCCTATTCAATATCAATGATAGAAGACTCAAAAAGAAAGAAATTGGTAGACCCCTGTATGCTGTGCAAGACCCAATCAATTTTCCACAGCTTGCATCCCATCCTCATGGGGGATGCAGGTGTACAAACCTACAACATCTGCGCTACACATCCAGCCAATCAGCTCCTAACTGTCATGTTACAGGCTGGGTATGAAAAATAACAGATAGTGGGCCAGATTATCTAAGCTTCAAAAGTGATAAAATGGAGAGTGATAAACAGCCAGCCAATCAGCTCCTGCCTGACATTTTTCAAACACAGTCTGTGACGTGGCAGGTAGGAGCTGATTGGCTGGCTGTTTATCACTCTCCATTTTATCACGTTTGAAGCTTAGAGAATCTGGCCGCATAGCTGATTGGCTGGTTGTTTATTACTCCCCACTTTATCACTTTTTGAAGCTTGTTACATCTAGCTTTATGTGTAAAAGGAGCTCCACTGTGGCATACCACATTTAAACAGATCTGTGCTGTAACGTGCATAAGGGGTACTAGTAACATACATAAATTACTACTGGGGTGTATCATGTATATTGGCCCTTATTCTGACTGATTTGACTGCACGCAAATTTCCGCCGTGACCAATGTTTTGCGCAGCATTTCTGCACATGTGCATACACTAGGAGCATGTGAACTTGGCACAAAATCTGTTTGCCAAGTGCACACTCCCTGCCTTTCGGGTGGGGGGTGGAGAGGGGAATATGGTGCCGGGCAAGCCCATTACAATATGTGAATGCCCAGCATTTCAGAAAATGCTGGGCGTACACATGCTAATGCATAAAAGAAGAAGGACGTGGAGCGCTTGGAGGTGGTTAATTAATGGGTTGATATTGTGAATTACAAAATCAAAATCACTAGATGGTCAATTGGGTTCCCTTTGAAAAAGTTATCAGTGAGGGTAACGAAACGCGTCAGTATACCTACCTACTTTGGACGTTTTTGAGCTTTATTGCGGGACACTCTCTTTAACCACCAATTGCCTGGTACCTACCTCCAAACTGTGATCTTATTTGATTCCTACACTGGAAGAAAATCTATGGGACACCACCACCATCTTAATCTTGGGAAAGCCTACTAACAGCCTGTGGACTCTGTCACTCAATCTTCAAGAGAGCACTTCCTATAACACAGTGGCAAAAAATATCCCAACATGGTTTATGGATACCCACACCAATGACTTCCAGTAACTAAGGAGGACACACCAATCCAGCTATTTGGCAAAAGGGAGAACGCCATAAGTATATTGCTCAGTCCAATGTCCTTTATATCTATTACTGCATTTTATGCCTTTTTTTATCAATTATATGTGTTTAAGTGTAATAGTATCACTTAATCAATTTTATTTTTAGTGTCTTAATAAATTTATATGACTTGTGATACCCAATTGACCATCTAGTGATTTTGATTCTGTAATTCACAATATCAACCCATTAATTAACCACCTCCAAGCGCTCCACGTGCTTCTTCTTTTTTCCATATACTATTTAGGAATTGACATTCCTTAGTGTGAGCTGCTGGAATCACATATACTCCCTTCTTTGGCGCCCACTTCTTGCCTTCTGGGAAGAAACCCCTCCATTTTTTTACATGCTAATGTATATCTGGATGTCAGCTGCCCGCCGAATTCCCTGGATTTCTACACGCACATGTAGGAGTGGTCTGGACCACCCTTACATATGTGCGCCTTCAACATCATTCGATGGTCAGCGACCATCGAAAGATGGGGGAGGTTCCCACTTGCATGCGAATGAATGTATATGTAAAACATCCATTCACATGCCGGGCGAACGAACCCGGCATGCGAAGGGGAGCGGGCATACCACCATTCGCAGGGTGGTTTCTGGATGACTCACAAGGGTGCAAATTCACACCCGAGCGAGTCAACCAGAATAAGGGCCATTGAGTACTACTAGTGTAACATGTATAAACTTACTGTATCTACTGCGTCATGTAATGTGACTTACAGACACTACTGTGAGGTGTAATGTGAATTGGCATTATTCTGTGGCCCTGCCTCTTTCCTATGAAAACATGCCCCTATATAATCCACTAAGCGGTGCCAAAATATACATTGCTTTTCAAAAAAAATAGTTTGGGAACATTATACTGTAAAACATACGGAGTGAGCTTCAAATTATAATAACTGTCTTTAAAGCTTCTCTGTCGTTACCTTACCTTCCTCACCCAGGAGAGAGTTTAACTTTAACATACTGTTTTCCTATTGAAGATGCTCCAATATTAAGCATTTTAATATCTTACCTTAGAACAGCAGATGGCATTTTGATGTGTCATTCAGTCTCATAGCAGTCTCTCTAGGCAACTTTCCTTAGTTGATGGATTGTAAGTAGATTTACTTGTGTTTATCATTTTTCATTCTTCAAGTTGCGTTTGTAAACCCACTGGGCCATTTTATCAGATTTAACATTTATTTAATCAATCCTATGTTGTGCTCAAATTTTTTACATCTCTGCTTCTGAATAAACTGAAAATGATAGTTTTAATGCTTTTGATAGAGATCAATTGACATTTCACAGTAGTCTGTGAAATATACACCAAAGTTTTAAACTGAAGTGGGACGTCTGGTACTTGTGTATTATCACGGCGCCCCCGATTTCCATCGCAGGGCATTGTACAACCAAAAATCGCATCTCATCGCATCGCATGCAATATGATCGCATGCGATGCGACGCGATTGTACCCGGTTTTTAATTGTACAGGCACCCAGGTGACTGATTCCTATGTTAAATGCCCCCCGAGACCCGATTTTAGATTGTTCACCCACCCTGAAGGGTAATGACTGTTAAATGCCCCCCCATTGTTAACGCCACCCCACTATCAACGCCAACCCGAAGCGTGGTGAGTGCAGTGAGCCCGCGAGGGGCAGCGGTACGCGTCCTCTGACCTTTTCATACCCCCACTATCCATGTCGGCGTGGAGCTGAATTTATACAGTGTGGCGAGCGCAGCGAGCCACCGAGCCCGTAGCGTAGTGAGTGCAGCGAGCCCCGCTAGGGGACGCGTAATACTTGTGAAGTAATGCACGTCCCCTCGCGGGGCTCGCTGCGCTCGCCATGCTTCGGGCTCGGTGGCTCCTCACACTATATATAATCAACTCCACTCCGACGTGGATAGTGGGGGTATGAAAAGGTCGGAGGACGCGTACCGCCGCCCAGGGCAGCCGAGAGGAATGCTGGGCCCCGGTAAAATTTGGGGGGCGTGGCCTAAGTGTGTGTTGTGGGAACCTCCCACACTTAGGCCACGCCCCCAAAATGTTTAGAGGAGGGTGAAAGAAAACTCTAATAACTGTAATCTCAGCAGCAGCACACACCTACAGCATGTGCTGTGCTGACTGCAGGCTCAGCATGACCTCTCACGCTGTCAGTGAGACACTCCTGCTGAGCCTGCTGTCAGCACAGCACATGCTGTAGAAGTGTGTGCTACTGTTGCTACCCGGGAGGGATGGAGGGGGAAGGGAGGGGTCAGACCAGGGCCCCTGCGGGGCCCCTTCAGCAAGTGTGGGCCGGGGTAATTAGTACCCGCTCCCCCCCTCTCTCGGCTCCCCTGCCGCCGCCCCTCGGGGGCTCGCTGCGCTCGTCACGATTCGGGTTGGCGTTGATAGTGGGGTGGCGTTAACAATGGGGGGGAGGGGGGGCATTTAACATAGTCATTACCCATCAGGGTGGGGATACAATTAAAAATCGGGTCTGGGTGGACACTTAACATGTAAATCGCGTTGCATCGCATGCCATTATAATGGCATGCGATGCGACGCAATATTAAAATTGTACACTAATCCCGGGGAAAGCCTCAAATCGGTCCCATCGCATGCCATCGCATACCTTAAATAGTGGTATGCGATGCGACGCGATGGGCGCCATGATAATACACAAGTACCGGACGTCTTAAACTGCGTGTTTGATATTATATATATATATATATATATATATATATATATATATATATATATATAAAACGATGTAGATGGCGCGGCACTCGTGACTAGTTCAAAGGAAACCAGATAGGAGCCTAATAGCTTATCAACGTTTCAAATTGTATTTGTCATCAGGATAAAAATTACATACAAAACTGACCTTAATATAGACCCCACCATGTGCAAACAAGACCGGACAGGGTAGTGGTACAACACGCCCCTTCCGTTCAGCAAAGATGACGTCATCCCACCTGGGAAGCGTCAGCCACAGTGATTACCATCACCATGGTAACCATAAACAAAGTACACGAAAAATGTAGAGCCAACCGGCAGGCATTTAGTGCAATGTGCAGAAAGAAAAAAAGAAGAAATGAACCCTCAAAGATGTTGATAAAACCTGAAAAAGGCATGAAACAAAAACATGAGAAAAAACAGGAGAGCCCAGCGGCCGAGTATCGGCTCATGTCCAAAAGAATGATAATGTTACATTAATGTGATACAATCAATAACAATAGTTAGAAGAAATACTGACAAAAGATAAACCTGCACCATTAGAGGTAATATATGGTGTTCAACGAAAAACTGAAAGAGGCATCTGTTCGTTTAACCCACAGGGTGCTAAACACTCTAGTTGGTGAATCCACCAATCCACCAAACCTCTTTTTGGAGAAGTAATCTGTTCCTATCACCACCTCGCCTCATGGGGACATGATACTCGGCCGCTGGGCTCTCCTGTTTTTTCTCATGTTTTTGTTTCATGCCTTTTTCATGTTTTATCAACATCTTTGAGGGTTCATTTCTTCTTTTTTTCTTTCTGCACATTGCACTAAATGCCTGCCGGTTGGCTCTACATTTTTCGTGTACTTTGTTTATGGTTACCATGGTGATGGTAATCACTGTGGCTGACGCTTCCCAGGTGGGATGACGTCATCTTTGCTGTATGGAAGGGGCGTGTTGTACCACTACCCTGTCTGGTCTTGTTTGCACATGGTGGGGTCTATCTTAAGGTCAGTTTTGTATGTAAATTTGGTACTTGTGGAGTATCACGGCTCCCATCGTATTGCATCGTATGCCATATGTAGTGGCATACGATGGCATACGATACGATGCGATGTTTTACCGATTTTTGACCATTTTTGCTCAAAAATCGTATGCCATCGCATGGCATCGTATGCCATATGTAGTGGCATACGACGGCATACGATGCTATACGATGTTTTACCGATTTTTGAGCATTTTAGCTCAAAAATCGTATGCGATCGCATCGCATGCCATACGATGGCATGCGATGCGATGCGATCGCACCCGATTTTGCACTGAAATGCATCAGAATGCATTGAAATGTATATTAAAGTAGTGAAATGCCCCCAAATGCCATTTTTCATAGTGCACCACCCCCACTATCAACGTCAACCCGAAGCGTGGCGAGCGCAGCGAGCCCGCGAGGGGCGGCGGTACGCGTCCTACGACCTTTTCATACCCCCACTATCCATGTCGGCGTGGAGTTGAGAATAGAATAGTGTGGCGAGCGCAGCGAGCCACCGAGCCCGAAGCGTGGCGAGCGGACGCGGATACCTGTGAAGCCCGCGAGGGGACGCGTATAGCTGTGAAGGTATCCGCGTCCCCTCGCGGGGCTCGCTGCGCTCGCCACGCTTCGGGCTCGGTGGCTCGCTGCGCTCGCCACACTATTCTATTCTCAACTCCACGCCGACGTGGATAGTGGGGGTATGAAAAGGTCGTAGGACGCGTACAGCCGCCCCTCGCTGGCTCGCTGCGCTCGCCACGCTTCGGGTTGACGTTGATAGTGGGGGTGGTGCACCATGAAAAATTGCATTTGGGGGCATTTCACAAGTTTAATACACATTTCAATGCATTCTGATGCATTTCAGTGCAAAATCGGGTGCAATCGCATCGCATCGCATGCCATCGTATGGCATCCGATGCGATCGCATACGATTTTTGAGCTAAAGTGCTCAAAAATCGGTAAAACATCGTATCACATCGTATGCCATCGTATGCCACTACATATGGCATACGATGGTCAAAAATCGGTAAAACATTGCATCGCATCGTATGCCATCGTATGCCACATGCGATGCGATGCGATGCGATTTTTAGCATACGATCTGCATACGATGCAGGTCATGGGAGCCGTGATACTCCACAAGTACCGTAATTTTTATCCTGATGACAAATAAAATTTGAAACGTTGATAAGCTATTAGGCTCCTATCTGGTTTCCTTTGAACTAGTCACGAGTGCCGCGCCATCTACATCGTTATACTGCAATTACTGCTGCGGGGGCACCGACGTCTGACTCACCTGTTGTTTGGAGTGCCGGACCACATATGTATATATATATATATATGAAAAGAGAAAGGGATGTAGGGCGCCACTTGTGTCCTAGACTGTTAAATAGTCTGAGGGTAGAGCTATATGCAAGTAACCCTTTGCAAGAGAAAGGGGTGTCAGCTAGCCTCTAAGTATGGACACCTTGGTAAGGGGTGTCACAAAAGCAAATTTGGTAGGTTGGGAAGAGGTGTAAGCGACAACAGATACCTGGATATATAAAAAAGGGGGGTAGTTTTTCCTTTAAAACATAAGCAAATTTATTTTATACATATAAAAGTGCACAGTAGCACTATTTAAAAGAACAACCAGTAAGATACAATTTACATAGAAAAAAACAATCCAATAAAAAATGCAAGTTATTCTAAAAATGCCTACAGGTGATATCGCTAAAAAAAAGGGGGGGGGGGGATAAAAGTGTATATGAAAATTCAAGAGTAATAATAGACTTATCTAGGTAGAGGAGTCAGCAGGCAATACCCAACGCGTTTCGTCTGGAAGACTTCTTCATGGGGTGAGGGAGAGAAGTGCCTGGTGCTCTATTTATACTGTTGTGCCTAGTGCTCATAATTATGAGGTCACATCCTGTGGGATGTGGCTTCCGTTTTCAAATTGTACATTTTATATAGAAATCAACTATCTTTCTAACAGTGCATGAGTGAGTGGTGCTATCTAGCTATCCTTAGTGCGGGATGAGTGAAAACAAGGTTTAAACAGCGCAAAAGACGTTTTTTAGAAGTATAGGGATGCGTTTCCCCACTTCCGGCGGGCAGACGTCACTTCGCCCCGCTTTCTGTGTGTGATAAGTTCAGTAAATATAGGAGACTTACGCCTCTCCTCGGTGGATGTTCAATTGTTGCCACGCTTCCGTTTTTCTGCGGGCTGCGGGTGATTGGATCTGAGAGCTGTCCATCATCCTCCAGCTATTGCTTTAGTCGGTGTTGGTGCTTCTAGCTTGATTTATGTCTCCGTTCGGCGGCCATTTTCTTGGGGATCTTTGCATCTTTAATATGGGAAAACGGACATTTTCTCGGCTTCAGATTGCTTATGAATGGAGTTCGTGGTTTCTTTTTAAAACGGCTTCATATAGGACATATAGGACATGGGGATATAACATACATATATTAGTGACTGTGAATTGACACATATCAATTGTAATCGCTCTATGTAACTTCGTGGGGACAGTCTTTTTTGTAACCAAAATTAGGTGACCATAGCAGCAGAGAAATAAATAAAAATAATTTACATGAATTACAATATCGATGTTAATGGACTATCAAGCAGCATAAGTTACGGAAGTGTTCACTTATGTAATTTATATATATATATATATATATATATATATATATATATATATATATAAATATAATGTAAAAATACAATGATAAAATTAGAGATTAGGAACCATTAAGAGGAATTATTACAATTAGGAAGTTAGGTGATCATAATAGACATATATATAATAAGTGATGGGAAGAAAAGAGGGTGGGAAAAAGATAGGAACCATTAAGAGGAATTGTTACAAATAGGTAGTTAGGTGATCACAATTTATTTATAGACATATATATTATCCATTTAGTGTGATAACTGATGGGAAGAAAAGTGAGAAGAGAGGGTGGGGGACAGTAAGTGTAATGTGAAAAGACTGAGCCTTGGTATCTGTGGGTTGTCATTCTCACGGGGTATTATTCTGTGCGTAGACTGTGCATTACAGAACCTGTTCTTCTCAGGTAGTCTCCTGTCCCGATACTGGACAGGCCCAAACACTGCTTGGCTGCCAAGATCAGACGAGATTGGGCATTGCCAGTGTGGTATGACTGTAATGATTTTTCATGTTCCAAAGCCCCTCAGACTCGAATACCTATTTGCTCAGAAAGAGAGATAGGGGGAAGTGCAGACATGTGAAGAGAGAGGAAAGGAAGGGGGGGGGGGGATTTGAAAGGGATTTTTTGGACACGGTACAGGGTTACAGGACGTTTACAGGAATGGTGCAATTTCATATCCCTCGTTTAAACCACTTGGATGTAGCGTCTGGAGCTGGAATATCCAAAACATCTCCCTTTGAGACAGTTTCCTCGCCAGATCACCTCCTCTTTCCCCCAGTTGGACATGTTCGATGGCTTTAAACGTCATTTCTTCTGGGTTGGATGTATGTGTTGTTGTGAAATGTCTGGGGACTGCATGGTTATCCAGTTTGTTCTTGATGCTCCTTACGTGTTCTTGGATCCTGAGCTTTAGTTGGCGCTTGGTCTTACCCACATACTTCTTTCCGCAGGTACATTCTAATAGATATATAACAGAGGTAGAAGTGTAGTTCATAAAGTCTTTGATTTGAAATTCATTGTTGTTTCCTGTGTCTGTGAAGCTTCTTCTGTTTGGATGGAGGTATTTGCATATGACACATTTCCCACACTTGTATGATCCTTTGCATTTGGGCAGTTTTGTAGAAGGTTTGACTGCTTTCAGCATACTGAGTGCTAGTAGGTCCTTTAGATTTTTAGATTTCCTGTAGACAATGTCTGGTTTCGGGGGTAGGATCCCTTTTAAGATTGGATCCATCAAGAGGATCCCCCAGTGATTTTGTATAGACTTCTTGATGGTGTTTTCATGTCTATTGTAGGTAGTGATGAATGCTACGGATTATTTTCTTTCCTCTTCTTTCTTTTTATATGTGAGTAGTGATGTGCGATCTGTATTTCTCGTTTTCTCTGCTGCTTTTTCAATGAGACCCGTTGGATATTCTTTTTCCGCAAATCTCTGCCCGTATAGGGTAAGTTGTTCTTCCATATCTTCTTGTTTGTTGCAGTTGCGCTTTATCCTGTGGAATTGGGAATACGGGATGTTATCTTTCCATCTTTTCAGATGATTGCTCTTGTGGTGAAGGTACCTGTTCTTATCCACGCTTTTGACAAAGTTCTTTGTTATAACTTCATTTTTTTCGTGCATCAGGATCAGATCAAGGAATTCAATGGATTCTATCTGTATGTTGGAGGTGAACTTTAAATTCATATAGTTTTGTTCAAGACCTTGAAGAATTCTTGAAATTGTGAGTCTGTCCCGTCCCATACAATTAAAATGTCGTCTATATATCTTTTGTACAGTATAATGGCACTTTTAAAATCTTGATTGTTATAAATAAAAACATTCTCCCAGTGTCCCATAAAAAGGTTTGCAAAGCTTGGCGCAAAGATAGTCCCCATAGCTGTTCCACACTGCTGTAAATAAAACTGGTCTTGAAATTTAAAATAATTATGGTGCAGGATAAAAAACATGACATCACAGATAAAATTTCTATGTTCCGGTGAGAGTGAGGCGTCTTCTTCCAAGTAATTTCTGCAGGCTTCTACTCCTTTTTTGTGTTCTATACACGTGTATAAAGACTGTAGGTCAATAGTTTCCCATCTGTAGGTATATTTCCATTCGAAGCCTTCCATTGTGTTCAGCACAGCTGTCGTATCTTTTAAATATGAGGGTAAGCATTTCACATATTTATTCAGGAAAACATCCACATATTGGGACAAGTTGGAAGTTCAAGGTCCAAATGGCAAGTCTTGCCATTTGGACCTTGAGTAGTACACATGCACCTAGCACTAGAAGGAGTGGTCTCCTTCTGATTGCCTATCAATTTGAACTCTAAAAGGTGGGAATATATATCCACTATTAGAGGATTTAAAAAGGATTTTTATTCCAAACTGGGTGATATAGATGCTTATGGAATCATTTATGTGAGCATGAATGAATAACCGCAAAATCCTGTCAATATAACCCGTTAGTAAACGGTCCGGAAACAAAATTTACATATATGGATTCACATCCAAGCTACTAGACATTAGGAAGGCGTTAAGGAGCTTCCAATAAAATAAATACTAAAAAGACAACAGAGAGTTTACAAATAAACTGAGAAGACGTCATCCATAATCAAAGGATAATACCGAAGACAAGAATTAACTGCAAAAAAGTGTGGTTTTAATGTTTTTTTATGTATGTGTCAATAAATGTATTTTACATGAAAGAAAAATCTTAGTGTGTACAAATTGGACAAATAAGGATTGGGAAAAACAGAAATTAGTTCAACTCTAAATTTATGTAAGGGCGCCATATAACACTATTGTAGGGTGATATATATATATATATATATATATATATATATATATATATATTTCCTTTAATTAATTAATATATATATATTTCCAACATTTGTTGTGATCAAAAGTCAATTGAGCATGTATGATGTATGTTTCTAAGAAAATCAAATGGTTCTTATCTTCCATCAAATTATTTGTTTCTATGTTAATTATACCATAAACGAATCAAGTTTTTAAAAGTTTTTTCTCAAAATTTTTGTATTTTTATTTTTTTAAAATAAGTGTTTTACCAAAAGCTAACATTGGAGCAGATGCATTGAGCCTGGTAACGTGACTAGGTGGTGAGAAATTGGAAGATAATATCTCACCAGCCAATTAGCTGTGTTTAAAAAATGACAATTAAGGAGTTGATCGGCTGGTACGTTATCACCTTCTACTTTATCAACACTTATTCACTTTACGCAGCTTAATACATATGTCCCTAAAATTTTAGTATTTTCTTGAAAATTTATAAAATTTTAAGTGTGGCAAATTGTGCCTTGTCACAAGGTTTATTTTACAAAAGATGATTAAGGGTTAATTGCCAAAACCTGTGACTTAAATTAACTGTTTGCAGTCCAAATTTTTGTTTTGCAATTCAAACAGTCTGGTTTAAATTTTTACATTAATTGTAATTGTTTTTTTTTTTTTTTAATTGGTCTACATTGAATGTTGAACGATGTTAATGTTCTTATTTTAAAGTGGTTCACCATTGGATCTGCTACTAGCGCTAGGGCTGTTGAGCCTGACTAGATGTTGGACAGAAAGGGTTAATAGACTGATCAATCATAAGTACATAACAGTACTTGATATCCAGCTCAAACACGATTGTTTAACTTTTGTAGCTTAATATATAGTTCAATTTGTCATAAACAAGGAAACTTTAATGGATTAAATCATTCTGCAAAACAAACCATTGAGACCAATTTTGACTTGATTGCAGGGCAGGTTTGATCTCAAAATAGGTAAAACTGTGTGCACTGCAGGTGGGGCAATGTAACATGTGCAGCGAGTGTTAGATTTGGGTGGGGGGTGCATAGGCAAATGCAGGGGGGGGGGGATCCGGTTGCCTGGAAACAAAACTCTTGGCAAGTGCCTTAAATTATGACAACAATAGCACTGGTATATAATATGATCAATAGAGCTGCCGCCACATCGTGCAGTGTAGGGGACAGAGCCGAGCTGCTACACATGCCTAGTGTAACATCTTCTACCAAATTTACTACTGGACCAGAGAGTAGCTTCCAGGAGGAAGAGACAGGAGCCTAACCATGAAGTGGGAGATTGTGAGCTTAGAAAGTGCAGTACTGGTTCTATTATGTTTGTGTATTTATTTATTACGATACAGTATGTTTAACATTTTCCTGACCACTTATCTTATTTTAATGTTTGAAACAGCCTATACTATAGACCATTTGCACTGTTACATATTATTACTGTAATCCATACAGTATCCAGCTTATTAAAAAAACAATTTTCAGGGATGTTATCGCTCTCAGACTCCCGTACTTATTCCAATGCGCTGCAGAGCAGGAGATTTTGGATTACTACATTTTGGAATAAAGCAACCGGTATTAACCCTGCACGAAACAAAATAACTAACACAAATCTAACTCTCTCTGCACATGTTACATCTGCCCCACCAGCAGTGCACATGGTTTTGCCCATTTTGAGAACAAATTTGTACTGCGATCAGATCTGAATTAGGCCTATGTTTTTTTTTTTTAAATGGCGTGGGGTCCCCCTCCTGAGCATAACCAGCCCCGGGCTCATTGAGCCAGACCTGGTTCCAAAAATACGGGGGACAAAAAGCGTAGGGGTCCCCCGTATTTCTGAAACCAGCCCCAGACTCTTGGGCTGGTCCTGGTTCCAAAAATACAGGGGAACAAATAATCTGGAGGTCCCCCGTATTTTGAAACCAGCTCCGGGGTCCAGCAGCCTGCAGTGTCATGCCACAGCCAGGGGACAATTTTTACATAAGGACCCCCGGCCGAAACATGAGCACCGTGGCTGGTCAGCCTTGGACGGGGTACCTGGAGGAGTGGGGACCCCCCCCAATAAAGGGGTCCCCCCCAGGCTTCCCCCGTCCAGGGCTGAAGCCTGGGGCTGTCACCGGCGTCCGTGGCCAGTGGACGCTGGCCTTATAGGGTTAAATGTGACATACCTAACATTGCTTTATACAGGAGAACTACAAGTGCCAGCAGACCTCCCCTGCATGCTGAGACTTGGAGAACCACAAGTCCCAGCATGCGGGGCATAACTGGGCCCGCTGGGACTTGTAGTCCACCTGTAAAAAGAATGTTAAAAGAAAACACACACACAAAGAAGTAAAACTTTATTACATACACATACACACACACCTCACTTTTACACCAACATACTTATCGATCCGGGATCCAGTGCTGTTCTGTCTGCATCAGAGCCGGTCAGCCCGCACTGACAGGGGGCTGAACCGGCTTTCTCCGGTGCCGATAACAGCCTGTGTCGCGCTGACTCCCTGCTCTACACAGGCTGAGAGCGTCTTGGGCTTATGCATCTCCATGGAGACGCATAGCTCAGCCAATCAGGGCATGCTGGGACTTGTGGTTCTCCAAGTCCCTGCATGCGGGGGAGATCTGCTGGGACCCCCACATTTTTTGTCCCCCATATTTTTGGAACCAGGACCGGCCCAAGAGTCCGGGGCTGGTTTCAGAAATACGGGGGACCCCTACGCTTTTTGTCCCCCGTATTTTATTAAACTTAACTCAAGTTGTCTGAGTCGTTATTTGCCTCCGTGTGTTTTTATTGGTGTGTAGTCTCATTTATTTTAGATAAGAAGTTTTTTCACTTATTGGTTTAATAAAGGTATTTAAGTCATGGGCTACTTACAGGAGCTGAGGGCTGCATAAGCCTGAGGCTATGTAAGAGCCCTGACTTGGGTTCAACTAAAGTTCAGGCAGTGAAAAAAGTTTGGTTTGTGTTTTCTGCCTGGTAACATGCAGGCAGATGTGGTTTAACCAATCAGGGGTTAGTGGGTGGTTACATTATAGGGGTACTTAAGCTGCATACATCATGTGACCTCCTCCTTCTTGCCTATTTTGAAGCCCTCCGTCCCGCCCTATAGGTGCACAGTGGTGGGGATAAGTTTATCCCTTTGAGTGCTGGTGCGTATTTTTTAACAATTTTTTTGTTTTGGTGGCTTTTCAGCCAAGTTGGCGGGAAGTCGCTACCAGCCAGCGGTCAAAGAACCGCATGAGCGGTCATTGTGGGGCACCACCCCTTTCATAGGACGGCGGGTGGTCCTCGCCATGCGGGTGGACATGGGGCGTTCCCCTACGGGACCGCACCATTGGCTCTGCCAGGTTAGGGGGTGGTGAGTTCCCCACGATGCAGGTTGTGCCAGTAGGAGGCAGTGGTGAACCTCTCCTTGAGTTGTTATGCTACATTTATCAAGTTGACTGGGCTGGCGTGTGGTAGCGACTTATTTTTCTTGCCATCCTTCACCTTTAGTTTAATGGTTAGGAACTTGATCTCTAAATTCCAAAAATTCCAAATTTAAAATTAGTTAGCTTAAACAAGGTCTTCAATAATCTATCTCTTTGACCTTTTTAAACTTAACTCAAGTTGTCTGAGTCGTTATTTGCCTCCGTGTGTTTTTATTGGTGTGTAGTCTCATTTATTTTAGATAAGAAGTTTTTTCACTTATTGGTTTAATAAAGGTATTTAAGTCATGGGCTACTTAAGCAGTTGCCCGACAGAAAGATAAAATGCCCCTTGCTAAATTGTGAGAGAATTACGTATGTCTAGCCACTCTCATATCCATATGCAAATTACTGGACCAATGAACAGTTTTTGCCTTCTGTGCAATTTGTTTTTTTACATTTGTTGCAAACTTTATTGCAAATGAACATAAGTACAGTAAATATATAAAACAGATGAAGGATAAAACCCAGCATTCTACCATCAAGGTTTGAAAATGTTCAGTAGGGGTTAGGAAACCAAAGTCTTGGTGACTGCATAGGCACTGATGATTCATCCTCATGTGGAACCCGGCCTGGGCATTTCTCTACTCTATGCAGCGTGACGTCCCTCTTTTTATCTGTCAGATTCATCTTGAAGTTACTATTTCCTGTCTTTATTCCTCCTAGGAGCTAATTAGCATTACATTTTTATTTTCAATGTAATTAACACACTATGAGGCTGATTCAGCTTTATTAGGAAAGCAAAAAAGCACGAAAATGGGCAAAACCATTAAACTCAGCATTGGGTATCCTTAAGCTAACACTTTAAAATAGCTTAATATTGTAACATGCTTAATACTAATAAAAACATGGAAAACTGTGCCGGTGTTTGGTGTTACAAATATATACTGTCAAATGTATTAATTGACAAGATTGTTGACTATATTAATTAAGATTATGAATGGCGGCGGCACTAAAAAACGGTCAAGGGTAAAATAAACAACACACACATCCAAACAGCCATTGGTGATCAACTCTCCGTCTGGCAACCCAGATAGTGTAAAGGTGCAAACACACTGTACAATTCTATTACCAATTTTTTTCATTTCGGCCATTCTGAATGAAATTGGTCAAAATATCTTTCAGTGCGTTTGCGATGCATAATGATGCCTGCCAGTTGTTCATAAAGGGGTTCGTCAACTGTGCATGTACTGTAGCTCAAGTTGGAAATTTTTCAAAAAGAGCCTATAAAATGTAGCTAGATATATTTCGTCGACATCTTTCGTCCAGGACAATGGGTTCAAGGGAAATGTCTTTCAACGAAATTGGTCAAAAAAATTGTACAGTGTGTATGCACTGAGGCTTGAAACGCAAATGGAGGCGTGAGAGATATATATTTTTCATGACAGAAAAGATGGCCACCAACCTGAAAGGGATTGGTAATCCAAAATGAGGCTTGGACCTAAAATTAAAGATGGCCACCGGACCTGATAAATAAGGGTTACGGAAACGAGGCGTGACACGCAAATGCGGAAGTTCGCGCTGGGAAACCGCGCGAACGGACACCGCATAAAAGAACAGAGGCAGACGCTATGGAGGCACCCAGCTGATGAAGCCGCCGATCCACTAAACAGGTGGAGAAACGCGTATTGGGAGCCTCGCAAAATAGCCCGGAAGCAGCCCAGCCCAGCGCCGCATCACATCTATACACAGCTCGCACTGTGCAACAGGTCAGATCCATTGGACGGACACCACCTGGAGCCGGTCCCTTTGAAAAAAGGTAGACCATCCAAAGGATTACAAATATACACCTGGCTCAGATAAAGGGAGGAAGTCCAATAGGACATTACAGCAAAAACCTGTGAGATTCATCTCTTATATACGGCCCTTGGGACTGGTAACTATATAAGCCTCTAAACTTGAAAATGCCTCTATGACATGACGAACAGTCATCCTATAATATAAGCCTCAGTATATAGACACTTTAAAGCTAATATCAGCTTCGCCTATTATTAAATATTATATGTTACATGTTGTATGTTATGTATGTTTAGGAGAATGTTTTTCCTGAATTGTATTTTTTAAATAAATATATGCTTATCCTAATTCGGGTTCTGAATGATTAATTGTTTTTTGATTAAGCAGCGCCACCTAGGGATACCAGCTTATAGCTGGATACCTGTTATCTACATTTTGCATCGTGAGAGGTACACAATTCCTCTGAATAGGAGGCTGCAGCTTGGTCAAAAGATAGAATAATATCCTCACCAGTCTACTACAGAAACCAGCGCTCTTGGGTGACCCTAGTGGCCACATACGTGTATGCACCTTTACCATTCTCCGATGGAGGACGATGGGTTTTACGGCATATCGCAATGTCAGGAGAGCGGACCCACTAAATACTTAAAACATAACATATAAACAAGCGATCGTTCTTTACCAGCGCACACCCACATACACATGCAACATACAGTAGGGATGGGAGGGAGAGAACTCAAGAGAACTCTTGACTTAATACTCAGAACTTTCTATACCTAAACCCCTCCTATCTTGTTCCCTATTGGCTATGACGTCAGGACTTAAAGAAACTCTACCAAAAAACTACTATTTAAAGTGTCAGCACCTCCAGAACCCTTCTGTGTTTTATTTCACTTCAGTGCTTAATCAGCCTTCAGTTTTCTGTTGCTATGCAGGTGGGCAGATGTAACATGTGCAGAGAGTAAGATTTGTGTGGGGTGTGTTCATTGTGAAATATAAATTACAATATAAAAATACAATGTGTGGGCTACGTGCAAAAGCAGACAGTCTTTACCCTGCAGACAAACAATATAAATGCTTATGCTCCCCTTGCATAGCAACATGGTTTGGACCAGATAAAAAATTACTTGGGTTTTCGGTTTACTGAATCTGCCCTTTGTTTGTCAAAGTAGATGCAGAAAAATGTGTATGATTCTGCGTTGCCCATTCCTGCATGTGCCAGTTTACAGACCATATGTAGTGTCATTTTTTCTCCGTTTCCCCACATCTCACCTTTTGGCCAAATGTAATTGTCCTCATGTGTTCCACACCTACAATGTGTGGAACAGCTCAGCTCTTAACATACTTGCTTATTTTTGAAAACAAGATTCAGGGAGATTATAGTTGGTAGTAGAATTTTGCACAGCGTGTCACTGAGGGGGGTGTCATGCTCCTCCCAAAGGGCGTGTCTATTTCCATATATGGAAAGATTGCGAAAAGAGATTGTGAATGTGGCACCTAGAAGCGTGGGTGTGTACTGCTACACCTAAAAGGAATCTTAAAATTACTTATATCCAAATGTAGATGAGCCCCAAACCAGTAAGTAAGAGATACCAAACTTGGTAAAGTGCTGGGAAATGGTGCTCAATGTAAATGTATCTATCTCTCATTCATTTTTTCACCAAAAATGTTACAGTGTAATGTGGGCTAGGTGACATGAGGGAGATTGCTAGACGAATGAGGGAGAGAGGGAGATTGCTGCTATTTCAGGGAGTCTCCTGCAGAATGCAGGAGGGTAGGCAACTATTGCTCTTAATCTTGGTTTTTCCTAAAATGTATTTTATTTGCTGTCCTTATTGTCAAACATAGGCTATGAACAAGAACATTCTGTTTACATAGTATACTAGACCATGGACAAGAGTCTATCATAATGAGGTTAAATTACAATACATTTCTCTTGGACAGCCAATAAATGGTTTATGTCCGCATTTTACTAAACCCATTTACGATCCCTGTTATAATCTGTTACTGATCTTTATACAACTAGCTGTCTACGTACTTTAATCACTTCCTGTTGCAATGTTGGTTTTATTTCTCTATATCGGCGGCCTTCTCCTGGAATTGATGCGTGCACATATATTACATCGTGGTGAAGAACACTATAAATCTGTTGAAAAAAGTATATAACGCAGCGAAACAAAATGTATCAGATTATTGTAACTGTCTCTGCTGTGCTAAGTAACCAAACCCCTGCAGTGCTGTCAGTCCAGATCCGCACATCATACATGTGGAAAATAAATTCTGCAGATTGGGATATGGAACATAAAATATTAAGAAAACACAAATGTGCCCACTGTGATTTTCTTTCTAATAAAAATGTAAATCAATTTCATCATCAGACTTACACTTGACCTTGCAATTAATTACAATGACTTTGTGTACAGTATGTTGTCTGTGGTGCTGATACACCAATGACCAATGTTTTGTGGACTGTGCATGCCAAAGAGCAATATGCATGTGACCATAGAAACAGTGGGGGTTAGTTTGGTTGATTCGCTCAGATGCGAATTTGCACCCTTGCAAATCAATCAGAAATCACCCTGCGAATGGGGGTACGCCGGCCGGGTACGTTTGTCCGGCGTGCAAATGGATGTTTTACATAAACATCCATTCGCAGGCCAGCCGGCCATTGAAAGATGTGGTGCGTGCACGCATATATAAAGTGACTCTCATGTCACTTATTCAGATCTGTTCGCAGTACAAATGTGTTCTCAAAATGGGCAAAACCATGTGCACTGCAGGTGGGGCAGATGTATAGAGTTAGATTTGTGTGAGTTATTTTGTTTCTGTGCAGGGTAAATACTGGCGGCATTATTTTAACACTGCAATTTAGATTTCAGTTTCAACACACCCCACCCAAATGTAACTCTCTCTGCACATGTTACATCTGCCCCACCTGCAGTGCACATGGGTTTGCCCATTTTGAGAACACATTTGTACTGTGATCAGATCTGAATAAGGGCCTATATGCATGCACTTTCTGGCTGAAATTGGCGGGCAGCTGACATCAGTGCAGTGCCAATGGATTCTATCGGAAGTACCACTGGGCTGTACTTATACAGCAGTACCACTGGACTGGACTTATGCAGCAGTACCAATGGACTTTAATGGCAGTATTACTGGAATTTTGCAGCAGTACCAATGGACTTTGACATCAGTGCCACTGGACTGGACTTATGCAGCAGGATCACTGGACTGGACTTATGCAGCAGTATCACTGGACTGAACAGGGAATTTTTTCTCAAAGACAGAAAAAAGAAGAAAGTATGCCTCTTTGTGGTGCACCAAGTTAAAGATACATAAGATATAACTTTTATTTAATTCGAGGTAAAATTAGGCGAAATAAAAACAGACACAATACATATACAGACAAACATGTACAAATATATAAAAAGGATAATATAATCCTCACAACGTGGGACCCCCTGTCCAAAAATAGTTACAATAAATTTTTATTGATAGATATTCAATTGCTTTGATCAGTGTGTTTTAACTGTGTTAACACTTTATTGATAAGTTCCTCAGATGTGCGACATGGAGGTGAGAATCCCTTAATTAGTACAAAGGGGAAAGTAGTTTAATCGTAGAGCTGTGCTGTCTCCTGTGGTGTCCAGAAATACATAAATTAGTGCATCTACAAATAATTAGCACACGTATCTTTCTGGAGTATACACCTATAATTTGGCATGCATATAAGACCTTAATTGGCGGCTTTCAGGATTGTGCCATAGTCACCGTGTACATAGGCACTTGGTGATTTTTAGTCGGTCATTCAGGCTCTCCTGGGCATTCAGTATATAATTACAGGTTGCTCTCTATATAATGGAGTAGTCTGATCATTTAATACATGGCGTTCTCAATGCGCAAATGATTAATTAATTAGCACATATATACATTGGAGAGATGCATCTAAAATTAGTGTGCATCCATGTTAATATGAGACCGATTAGGAGCAAGATATACTTGCTGTTGGTGGTTTTTAAAGAGATAGACGGCACCAAAAGATGTTGCCGCGCTCACCACATATATACTGATGTGGTTTCTCTAGGTCTATGCAGCATAGGTGTTTATGGGAGTTATCGTATAGTTACAGATTGCCTCATGTGTAGAGGGGCAAACTGTTTGTTATACTTCTATGCTCACGGGCAGCACGCTATTAGGGCAACAGGTTGTTGTATCGTATGTCGGCTCAATTAGGAATAGAAATAGGTGGTGCAGCCGGCATGTACCACGCGTCTATGCCAAGTAAACCCGCAAGTGCGGGGAGCCGCTCACTGTGTCGCTGAGGAAAAATTAGGTTAGATTTACAGATCAAAATGCATTGTATGTGGGGAAGGGGATCAGGGGGTGAAGCCACGAAGTGTACGGTCGGCGTACGCTTCGCCAAGGAGCTTCGTCAGGACCACCTGAGTGAAGTCCGGAAGCCCATTAAGTACCTGCCTTATCATGAATATTCATGGGATGTTAATCCCTATGGTTCGATTGGTTGTTCAGCGTGTGTTCCATTCCGTGCGGTTAATCGCGCTGACAAATGTGTGTTTGTGATATTTAAATCTATCAACACATATCTTGTTCAATTAGGTGTCTAATAATACCACTGTCGTTATGTTGTGCGTACATTAATACAAAGGTTTTGCAGCAATCATATAGTGTCCCTTGGTAAATGTGGCACATGCGTATAACTGCTCTGGCTGTGCATTAATAACAGTTAGAAAATGGACATGGAGTGCCCGATAATGCAAAGATGAACATGATTTGTCTGGCGCAATGAAAAACATTATATGCATGATGTATAATGCGCAGGTGTATATTATAGGTATAGGTACTTTTAGCGCAAAGATAGGAATCTTAGTGAAAGAGTGTAGAATGCGCAAGTGTATATTATAGGCATAGGTATTTATAGCGCGGGTATGGGAATCTTTCGCGAGAGAATATATGGTATCTGCCACAACATGAGACGGAGATAAAATTGATTTTTTAATAATAGTTCATGTAGTCTCATAGTGTGTGGTTGTTCTTCTCACTGGTATTTCATGAAATGAAGAAATGCGGTCCTTTCCCTATAATAGTGAAACTTTTGGACGAAGATATACAGTGTGGTAAGGGATGTGGCAAATTGATTTCATATTGTAACGTCGCACAAAAAAAGGGATAATAGATAAATAAATAAATTAATTAATCCATGGTTGATTCCCATCCATGCGCATCCAGAGATACGTGTGATATATTTAGACACACGTCCCCCGGGCGCGCAAAGAGTAGGAACATTGCCATTGAATATTATGTGGACCAGGGAGGTGTTATGGCGGATATTATAATGGGTGTCTGTGTGGAATTCGTTGTGAAAAAGAGGAGGGTAAGTGTAAGGAAGATTATTATCTTCATCTATTCTGTCACTGCGGGAGATTCCCAAGTGTGTTAACAACATTGGTGTGATATGGGTTTAGATATGATAAGTCATCAAGGTGTAATAAAATCTAAAAGTGAATCAAAAAACAGAAAAAGACACACACACTAGTGAAAAAAAAATATGGAGAGTACACCTGTGTATATATATAGTGGATGGTGCATGTGACCAATATAAGGTAATAAGACAGTTGGTATTAATTCAACCTCTTTAAGAAAATAAGGGGGGGGGGGGGAAAGGAAGAAGAGGGGGGACAAGAAATCTGATTATATGGTATCAGAAAGGACACAATAATCAAGTGTAACTGGGAAGTGGATGGATTTAAACTAGTCTATAGATGGCGAAGGACACAAAAAAAATATGTTTCCAAAGTATAAAGGGAACATGATATTGTTCACTTATTACAAGTGGTCATCTTAATCATGGGAAATCTCAAGAAACATAAAGTGTGGGAAAAAGACAGTGTCCATCTATAAAAAGACGGTATAGTTGTTCTCCTCGTTTAGACCCATGGGAAACATGGTTCCCATGAGGAATATTAGTCGGGTTTCACGTTTTAATAACTCCTTATCCCAGTCGCCTCTACGTATGTTCATTTTGACGTTAGTCATGCCATACACTTTCAGGCCATTTGGACTGCCATGATGGTATCTTGAAAAGTGCTTTGCGACTGGTGTCAGGGTTTTAAATTTTAGTTTGTCTTTTTCTGCATTTTTAATGCTCAGTAGATGTTCCGATATTCTTTTAATCAAAGGTCTCCGCGTCTTGCCTATATAATGTTTTCCACATGGACATTCCAAATTGTAGATAACGCCAGGGGTATTGCAGGTGATGTATTCTTGTATTTTCCAGGATTTGCCAAATTTGTCAGTGTAGGTGTCTTGTGGCACCATGTAAGTGCAGATTCTGCATGTGCCGCATTTGAAAGAGCCTTTCTTATGTATTTTGGTTGTTTTTTCTTTTTCTAAGTGGCTGTGGACAAGAATGTCCCTTAAGTTGTTGCTCCTTCGCCAACTTATATCCACTTTCTCGCCCAGAATCTCTTTTAGATCATCATCGGTTTTCAAAATGTTGAGATGTTTATTAAGTATTGTCTGGATTTCCTTCCATTCTTTACAGAAGGTGCCCACAAAACGTATTTTCTCAGTAGTCTGATCAGGTTTTTTCTCTTTTGGAATGAGAAGCTGTCCTCTCTCATATTTCTGTACTTCTTTTTTAGCCCTGTGTATTGCTCTGTTACTGTATCCTCTGTTCTTCAGTCGGATATCAAGTTCTTCTGCTCTTTTATTGTAGGTGTCCTCATGCGAGCAGTTGCGCTTGGTTCGCAAATATTCACCTTTGGGGAGACCCTTGATAACCGGGGGGAAATGTGCGCTTTGTTGATGTAATAGAGAGTTAGTTGCAGTCTTCTTGCGGAACATGTCTGTAACAATTGAACCATCAGGTTCGATGATTATGCGGAGGTCCAGGTACTCAACTTCCTTCTGGCTCACCTGATAAGTCAGTGTGAGGTTAAGATCATTATTGTTGAGTATGTTTATGAATTCCTGGAATAGACCGATGTCACCCTCCCAGATGATGAGGAGGTCATCTATATACCTCAGCCAGACTGGTATATATCTGGTATATTTTTCATGTTCCTCTGTGAAAACTCTCTCTCGTTCCCACCACCCCAGGTACAGGTTAGCATACGTGGGGGCACAAGTGCTCCCCATCGCAGTCCCCTGTACCTGGAGATAGAACTGATCTTCACATATAAAGTAATTCTTGGTCAATACAAATTGAAGTAGTTTAATGACAAAGTCATTAAGGGGGGAATTTTTGTCCATACTAAGAAAGTATTTGGCTGCCTGTATACCATATCTGTGAATGATGCTGGTATACAGGCTTTCCACGTCACAAGTGACCAGCCAGGAGTGTCGATCAAGGGTGATGTTCTGTATTTTGTTCAGCACATCCATCGTGTCGCGTACGTATGAGGGTAGTGATGTAACAAACCTCCTTAGATGGCAATCTACAAACTGGCTCGCTTTTTCGGTGAGGCCTCCCATACCCGACACGATGGGTCTCCCTGGTGGATTGATCTCATTTTTATGCACTTTGGGGAGCAAATACAGAGTTGGGATTTTGACATGTTTCACTTCAAGAAAGTCAAATTGTGTTTTTGAGATAATACCATCTCCTTTGGCTTGTTCAAGCATTTTCTGATAGCACTCCAGGTAATTGTCAGTGGGGTTAAACATAAGTTTCTTATAACAATTCCTGTCCCCTAACTGGCGGTCTATTTCTTTTTTGTACTGATGTCTGGGCCATAACACAATATTTCCCCCCTTGTCAGAAGGCTTAATTATGGTATCATCCCATCCTTTTAGTTCTTTTAAAGCCATTCTCTCAGCAGCACTAAGGTTGTCCTCAAAGCGAAAAGATCTCTTGTTATGCTCAATGTGATCCAAGTCTCTGCTTACCATCTCAAGATAGACTTTGGCCTGTGGGCATATTGAGAAGTCAGGTAGGAATACCGATTTCCTTTTAAGTGTCGACACACCGGTGTTAACACTTGTTGTTGGTTCGCTGCTATTAAGGTCAATGGGATTTTCATCTGATAAATTCTCCAGAATTTCCAAAATACCCATATCACACTGGTCAAAGATCTGGTCAATACGTGGTTGTAGGGGATCTTGACTACTTTCAAAGGAATATTGTGGGTTGGACGCAAAATCTGTTTTCTTAGTGAAAAACTTTTTTAGTAATATTTTTCTGACATATAAGTTCAGGTCTTTTTGATACTCAAAGCGATCAAGAGATTTAGTGGGGGAGAAGCTAAGGCCTTTATTCAGTACTGATGTTTGGGCTTCATTAAGGATATGGTCTGTCAGATTAATTATCCTTAATGTGTCGGCAGGGTTCATCTCTTGTACCGTCTGGTGTCCTGACGGTCCTCTCTCCAATTTCTTGGTCCCCTTTTGCCTCTTCTTTCCCCTCCTTGTCCTCCGAGGTCTCGTCCCAGGTTCTCTCTGAGATCCCTGGGACTTACCCCTAAAAAATCTCCTCTAGATCTGCGTTCTGAGTGTTCGCTATCAGACGAATCTATGTCTGAAGTAGTGTATCCAGTATTACTATTAGGTGTTTTCCTTCTATTGTATGCATTCCACCTGTAAATTTTGTTCGATTTAAAATCATTAAGATCCCTCTGAAGTTTATTTTTCTTGCGGCTAACCACTTCTCTCTCAATGTTTTCCAATTCTGACTTAATCTTGTGGTAAGCTTTTTGGAATTTATCAAGACTTTCAAAGTTTTTGAGTCTGTCGCTGAGTGTATTAATCTCCTGTGTGCATTGGTGCAGAGTAATTTCATCATGTTTAATCAAAATGTTGATGAGGCCAAGAGAACATGTTGTAAGGGTTTTTTCCCACTCATTTTTCAGGGACTCATTGGCCAAATCGAATGATGGAAATATTTTAGGTCTTAAACCTCTGGGGGTGATCTGCTGTTTGAGGTAGTTCTCAAAAGTTGCCTTATTCCAAAAGGTTCTTGTCTGTTTCGCTAGGACAGTTTTGAGGGCTTGGATATCATTTATCCAGTCATCTTGTGTAGTGTCTATTTGGGTTAAATCCCTTACTAGCATATCCTCCATACATTTTTTTAGATTAGTTTGTCGATCATTGAGATCTTGACTTAGGCTAAAAGTGGCAGATGCAGCTGCAGTTGTAGGGAACATAGACATTGTGGCAGTTCAAAGATGGGCTTTCTGCTTTACAACACTCAGGGTTTTAAGTCAGAGTCACTGATATAATTTTTATAACACAATTGTGCCGTGCAGATCAACAGAAAGTGAACTAAGTCACTATTAAATAGATTAACACAAAAAAGAGAGAGATGTTGATCGCACAGGAAGGTAGTGTAGATATAAATTTTAGTAGACCCCTTAAGTAGTTAATCTAGAATAGTTAAATATAATGAATAAGGGTGTGCCACCACTGGGCATGGATTTAGAGCAAACAGGGAATTTTTTCTCAAAGACAGAAAAAAGAAGAAAGTATGCCTCTTTGTGGTGCACCAAGTTAAAGATACATAAGATATAACTTTTATTTAATTCGAGGTAAAATTAGGCGAAATAAAAACAGACACAATACATATACAGACAAACATGTACAAATATATAAAAAGGATAATATAATCCTCACAACGTGGGACCCCCTGTCCAAAAATAGTTACAATAAATTTTTATTGATAGATATTCAATTGCTTTGATCAGTGTGTTTTAACTGTGTTAACACTTTATTGATAAGTTCCTCAGATGTGCGACATGGAGGTGAGAATCCCTTAATTAGTACAAAGGGGAAAGTAGTTTAATCGTAGAGCTGTGCTGTCTCCTGTGGTGTCCAGAAATACATAAATTAGTGCATCTACAAATAATTAGCACACGTATCTTTCTGGAGTATACACCTATAATTTGGCATGCATATAAGACCTTAATTGGCGGCTTTCAGGATTGTGCCATAGTCACCGTGTACATAGGCACTTGGTGATTTTTAGTCGGTCATTCAGGCTCTCCTGGGCATTCAGTATATAATTACAGGTTGCTCTCTATATAATGGAGTAGTCTGATCATTTAATACATGGCGTTCTCAATGCGCAAATGATTAATTAATTAGCACATATATACATTGGAGAGATGCATCTAAAATTAGTGTGCATCCATGTTAATATGAGACCGATTAGGAGCAAGATATACTTGCTGTTGGTGGTTTTTAAAGAGATAGACGGCACCAAAAGATGTTGCCGCGCTCACCACATATATACTGATGTGGTTTCTCTAGGTCTATGCAGCATAGGTGTTTATGGGAGTTATCGTATAGTTACAGATTGCCTCATGTGTAGAGGGGCAAACTGTTTGTTATACTTCTATGCTCACGGGCAGCACGCTATTAGGGCAACAGGTTGTTGTATCGTATGTCGGCTCAATTAGGAATAGAAATAGGTGGTGCAGCCGGCATGTACCACGCGTCTATGCCAAGTAAACCCGCAAGTGCGGGGAGCCGCTCACTGTGTCGCTGAGGAAAAATTAGGTTAGATTTACAGATCAAAATGCATTGTATGTGGGGAAGGGGATCAGGGGGTGAAGCCACGAAGTGTACGGTCGGCGTACGCTTCGCCAAGGAGCTTCGTCAGGACCACCTGAGTGAAGTCCGGAAGCCCATTAAGTACCTGCCTTATCATGAATATTCATGGGATGTTAATCCCTATGGTTCGATTGGTTGTTCAGCGTGTGTTCCATTCCGTGCGGTTAATCGCGCTGACAAATGTGTGTTTGTGATATTTAAATCTATCAACACATATCTTGTTCAATTAGGTGTCTAATAATACCACTGTCGTTATGTTGTGCGTACATTAATACAAAGGTTTTGCAGCAATCATATAGTGTCCCTTGGTAAATGTGGCACATGCGTATAACTGCTCTGGCTGTGCATTAATAACAGTTAGAAAATGGACATGGAGTGCCCGATAATGCAAAGATGAACATGATTTGTCTGGCGCAATGAAAAACATTATATGCATGATGTATAATGCGCAGGTGTATATTATAGGTATAGGTACTTTTAGCGCAAAGATAGGAATCTTAGTGAAAGAGTGTAGAATGCGCAAGTGTATATTATAGGCATAGGTATTTATAGCGCGGGTATGGGAATCTTTCGCGAGAGAATATATGGTATCTGCCACAACATGAGACGGAGATAAAATTGATTTTTTAATAATAGTTCATGTAGTCTCATAGTGTGTGGTTGTTCTTCTCACTGGTATTTCATGAAATGAAGAAATGCGGTCCTTTCCCTATAATAGTGAAACTTTTGGACGAAGATATACAGTGTGGTAAGGGATGTGGCAAATTGATTTCATATTGTAACGTCGCACAAAAAAAGGGATAATAGATAAATAAATAAATTAATTAATCCATGGTTGATTCCCATCCATGCGCATCCAGAGATACGTGTGATATATTTAGACACACGTCCCCCGGGCGCGCAAAGAGTAGGAACATTGCCATTGAATATTATGTGGACCAGGGAGGTGTTATGGCGGATATTATAATGGGTGTCTGTGTGGAATTCGTTGTGAAAAAGAGGAGGGTAAGTGTAAGGAAGATTATTATCTTCATCTATTCTGTCACTGCGGGAGATTCCCAAGTGTGTTAACAACATTGGTGTGATATGGGTTTAGATATGATAAGTCATCAAGGTGTAATAAAATCTAAAAGTGAATCAAAAAACAGAAAAAGACACACACACTAGTGAAAAAAATATGGAGAGTACACCTGTGTATATATATAGTGGATGGTGCATGTGACCAATATAAGGTAATAAGACAGTTGGTATTAATTCAACCTCTTTAAGAAAATAAGGGGGGGGGGGGAAAGGAAGAAGAGGGGGGACAAGAAATCTGATTATATGGTATCAGAAAGGACACAATAATCAAGTGTAACTGGGAAGTGGATGGATTTAAACTAGTCTATAGATGGCGAAGGACACAAAAAAAATATGTTTCCAAAGTATAAAGGGAACATGATATTGTTCACTTATTACAAGTGGTCATCTTAATCATGGGAAATCTCAAGAAACATAAAGTGTGGGAAAAAGACAGTGTCCATCTATAAAAAGACGGTATAGTTGTTCTCCTCGTTTAGACCCATGGGAAACATGGTTCCCATGAGGAATATTAGTCGGGTTTCACGTTTTAATAACTCCTTATCCCAGTCGCCTCTACGTATGTTCATTTTGACGTTAGTCATGCCATACACTTTCAGGCCATTTGGACTGCCATGATGGTATCTTGAAAAGTGCTTTGCGACTGGTGTCAGGGTTTTAAATTTTAGTTTGTCTTTTTCTGCATTTTTAATGCTCAGTAGATGTTCCGATATTCTTTTAATCAAAGGTCTCCGCGTCTTGCCTATATAATGTTTTCCACATGGACATTCCAAATTGTAGATAACGCCAGGGGTATTGCAGGTGATGTATTCTTGTATTTTCCAGGATTTGCCAAATTTGTCAGTGTAGGTGTCTTGTGGCACCATGTAAGTGCAGATTCTGCATGTGCCGCATTTGAAAGAGCCTTTCTTATGTATTTTGGTTGTTTTTTCTTTTTCTAAGTGGCTGTGGACAAGAATGTCCCTTAAGTTGTTGCTCCTTCGCCAACTTATATCCACTTTCTCGCCCAGAATCTCTTTTAGATCATCATCGGTTTTCAAAATGTTGAGATGTTTATTAAGTATTGTCTGGATTTCCTTCCATTCTTTACAGAAGGTGCCCACAAAACGTATTTTCTCAGTAGTCTGATCAGGTTTTTTCTCTTTTGGAATGAGAAGCTGTCCTCTCTCATATTTCTGTACTTCTTTTTTAGCCCTGTGTATTGCTCTGTTACTGTATCCTCTGTTCTTCAGTCGGATATCAAGTTCTTCTGCTCTTTTATTGTAGGTGTCCTCATGCGAGCAGTTGCGCTTGGTTCGCAAATATTCACCTTTGGGGAGACCCTTGATAACCGGGGGGAAATGTGCGCTTTGTTGATGTAATAGAGAGTTAGTTGCAGTCTTCTTGCGGAACATGTCTGTAACAATTGAACCATCAGGTTCGATGATTATGCGGAGGTCCAGGTACTCAACTTCCTTCTGGCTCACCTGATAAGTCAGTGTGAGGTTAAGATCATTATTGTTGAGTATGTTTATAAATTCCTGGAATAGACCGATGTCACCCTCCCAGATGATGAGGAGGTCATCTATATACCTCAGCCAGACTGGTATATATCTGGTATATTTTTCATGTTCCTCTGTGAAAACTCTCTCTCGTTCCCACCACCCCAGGTACAGGTTAGCATACGTGGGGGCACAAGTGCTCCCCATCGCAGTCCCCTGTACCTGGAGATAGAACTGATCTTCACATATAAAGTAATTCTTGGTCAATACAAATTGAAGTAGTTTAATGACAAAGTCATTAAGGGGGGAATTTTTGTCCATACTAAGAAAGTATTTGGCTGCCTGTATACCATATCTGTGAATGATGCTGGTATACAGGCTTTCCACGTCACAAGTGACCAGCCAGGAGTGTCGATCAAGGGTGATGTTCTGTATTTTGTTCAGCACATCCATCGTGTCGCGTACGTATGAGGGTAGTGATGTAACAAACCTCCTTAGATGGCAATCTACAAACTGGCTCGCTTTTTCGGTGAGGCCTCCCATACCCGACACGATGGGTCTCCCTGGTGGATTGATCTCATTTTTATGCACTTTGGGGAGCAAATACAGAGTTGGGATTTTGACATGTTTCACTTCAAGAAAGTCAAATTGTGTTTTTGAGATAATACCATCTCCTTTGGCTTGTTCAAGCATTTTCTGATAGCACTCCAGGTAATTGTCAGTGGGGTTAAACATAAGTTTCTTATAACAATTCCTGTCCCCTAACTGGCGGTCTATTTCTTTTTTGTACTGATGTCTGGGCCATAACACAATATTTCCCCCCTTGTCAGAAGGCTTAATTATGGTATCATCCCATCCTTTTAGTTCTTTTAAAGCCATTCTCTCAGCAGCACTAAGGTTGTCCTCAAAGCGAAAAGATCTCTTGTTATGCTCAATGTGATCCAAGTCTCTGCTTACCATCTCAAGATAGACTTTGGCCTGTGGGCATATTGAGAAGTCAGGTAGGAATACCGATTTCCTTTTAAGTGTCGACACACCGGTGTTAACACTTGTTGTTGGTTCGCTGCTATTAAGGTCAATGGGATTTTCATCTGATAAATTCTCCAGAATTTCCAAAATACCCATATCACACTGGTCAAAGATCTGGTCAATACGTGGTTGTAGGGGATCTTGACTACTTTCAAAGGAATATTGTGGGTTGGACGCAAAATCTGTTTTCTTAGTGAAAAACTTTTTTAGTAATATTTTTCTGACATATAAGTTCAGGTCTTTTTGATACTCAAAGCGATCAAGAGATTTAGTGGGGGAGAAGCTAAGGCCTTTATTCAGTACTGATGTTTGGGCTTCATTAAGGATATGGTCTGTCAGATTAATTATCCTTAATGTGTCGGCAGGGTTCATCTCTTGTACCGTCTGGTGTCCTGACGGTCCTCTCTCCAATTTCTTGGTCCCCTTTTGCCTCTTCTTTCCTTTCTCCCGCAGTGACAGAATAGATGAAGATAATAATCTTCCTTACACTTACCCTCCTCTTTTTCACAACGAATTCCACACAGACACCCATTATAATATCCGCCATAACACCTCCCTGGTCCACATAATATTCAATGGCAATGTTCCTACTCTTTGCGCGCCCGGGGGACGTGTGTCTAAATATATCACACGTATCTCTGGATGCGCATGGATGGGAATCAACCATGGATTAATTAATTAATTTATTTATCTATTATCCCTTTTTTTGTGCGACGTTACAATATGAAATCAATTTGCCACATCCCTTACCACACTGTATATCTTCGTCCAAAAGTTTCACTATTATAGGGAAAGGACCGCATTTCTTCATTTCATGAAATACCAGTGAGAAGAACAACCACACACTATGAGACTACATGAACTATTATTAAAAAAATCAATTTTATCTCCGTCTCATGTTGTGGCAGATACCATATATTCTCTCGCGAAAGATTCCCATACCCGCGCTATAAATACCTATGCCTATAATATACACTTGCGCATTCTACACTCTTTCACTAAGATTCCTATCTTTGCGCTAAAAGTACCTATACCTATAATATACACCTGCGCATTATACATCATGCATATAATGTTTTTCATTGCGCCAGACAAATCATGTTCATCTTTGCATTATCGGGCACTCCATGTCCATTTTCTAACTGTTATTAATGCACAGCCAGAGCAGTTATACGCATGTGCCACATTTACCAAGGGACACTATATGATTGCTGCAAAACCTTTGTATTAATGTACGCACAACATAACGACAGTGGTATTATTAGACACCTAATTGAACAAGATATGTGTTGATAGATTTAAATATCACAAACACACATTTGTCAGCGCGATTAACCGCACGGAATGGAACACACGCTGAACAACCAATCGAACCATAGGGATTAACATCCCATGAATATTCATGATAAGGCAGGTACTTAATGGGCTTCCGGACTTCACTCAGGTGGTCCTGACGAAGCTCCTTGGCGAAGCGTACGCCGACCGTACACTTCGTGGCTTCACCCCCTGATCCCCTTCCCCACATACAATGCATTTTGATCTGTAAATCTAACCTAATTTTTCCTCAGCGACACAGTGAGCGGCTCCCCGCACTTGCGGGTTTACTTGGCATAGACGCGTGGTACATGCCGGCTGCACCACCTATTTCTATTCCTAATTGAGCCGACATACGATACAACAACCTGTTGCCCTAATAGCGTGCTGCCCGTGAGCATAGAAGTATAACAAACAGTTTGCCCCTCTACACATGAGGCAATCTGTAACTATACGATAACTCCCATAAACACCTATGCTGCATAGACCTAGAGAACCACATCAGTATATATGTGGTGAGCGCGGCAACATCTTTTGGTGCCGTCTATCTCTTTAAAAACCACCAACAGCAAGTATATCTTGCTCCTAATCGGTCTCATATTAACATGGATGCACACTAATTTTAGATGCATCTCTCCAATGTATATATGTGCTAATTAATTAATCATTTGCGCATTGAGAACGCCATGTATTAAATGATCAGACTACTCCATTATATAGAGAGCAACCTGTAATTATATACTGAATGCCCAGGAGAGCCTGAATGACCGACTAAAAATCACCAAGTGCCTATGTACACGGTGACTATGGCACAATCCTGAAAGCCGCCAATTAAGGTCTTATATGCATGCCAAATTATAGGTGTATACTCCAGAAAGATACGTGTGCTAATTATTTGTAGATGCACTAATTTATGTATTTCTGGACACCACAGGAGACAGCACAGCTCTACGATTAAACTACTTTCCCCTTTGTACTAATTAAGGGATTCTCACCTCCATGTCGCACATCTGAGGAACTTATCAATAAAGTGTTAACACAGTTAAAACACACTGATCAAAGCAATTGAATATCTATCAATAAAAATTTATTGTAACTATTTTTGGGACAGGGGGTCA
>NC_139219.1:294102053-294143654 GCF_055691185.1 Crinia signifera
TGCGCAGGTGTATATTATAGGTATAGGTACTTTTAGCGCAAAGATAGGAATCTTAGTGAAAGAGTGTAGAATGCGCAAGTGTATATTATAGGCATAGGTATTTATAGCGCGGGTATGGAATCTTTCGCGAGAGAATATATGGTATCTGCCACAACATGAGACGAGATAAAATTGATTTTTTAATAATAGTTCATGTAGTCTCATAGTGTGTGGTTGTTCTTCTCACTGGTATTTCATGAAATGAAGAAATGCGGTCCTTTCCCTATAATAGTGAAACTTTTGGACGAAGATATACAGTGTGGTAAGGGATGTGGCAAATTGATTTCATATTGTAACGTCGCACAAAAAAAGGGATAATAGATAAATAAATAAATTAATTAATCCATGGTTGATTCCCATCCATGCGCATCCAGAGATACGTGTGATATATTTAGACACACGTCCCCCGGGCGCGCAAAGAGTAGGAACATTGCCATTGAATATTATGTGGACCAGGGAGGTGTTATGGCGGATATTATAATGGGTGTCTGTGTGGAATTCTTTGTGAAAAAGAGGAGGGTAAGTGTAAGGAAAGATTATTATCTTCATCTATTCTGTCACTGCGGGAGATTCCCAAGTGTGTTAACAACATTGGTGTGATATGGGTTTAGATATGATAAGTCATCAAGGTGTAATAAAATCTAAAAGTGAATCAAAAAACAGAAAAAGACACACACACTAGTGAAAAAAATATGGAGAGTACACCTGTGTATATATATAGTGGATGGTGCATGTGACCAATATAAGGTAATAAGACAGTTGGTATTAATTCAACCTCTTTAAGAAATAAGGGGGGGGGGGGAAAGGAAGAAGAGGGGGACAAGAAATCTGATTATATGGTATCAGAAAGGACACAATAAATCAAGTGTAACTGGGAAGTGGATGGATTTAAACTAGTCTATAGATGGCGAAGGACACAAAAAAATATGTTTCCAAAGTATAAAGGGAACATGATATTGTTCACTTATTACAAGTGGTCATCTTAATCATGGGAAATCTCAAGAAACATAAAGTGTGGGAAAAAGACAGTGTCCATCTATAAAAAGACGGTATAGTTGTTCTCCTCGTTTAGACCCATGGGAAACATGGTTCCCATGAGGAATATTAGTCGGGTTTCACGTTTTAATAACTCCTTTATCCCAGTCGCCTCTACGTATGTTCATTTTGACGTTAGTCATGCCATACACTTTCAGGCCATTTGGACTGCCATGATGGTATCTTGAAAAGTGCTTTGCGACTGGTGTCAGGGTTTTAAATTTTAGTTTGTCTTTTTCTGCATTTTTAATGCTCAGTAGATGTTCCGATATTCTTTTAATCAAAGGTCTCCGCGTCTTGCCTATATAATGTTTTCCACATGGACATTCCAAATTGTAGATAACGCCAGGGGTATTGCAGGTGATGTATTCTTGTATTTTCCAGGATTTGCCAAATTTGTCAGTGTAGGTGTCTTGTGGCACCATGTAAGTGCAGATTCTGCATGTGCCGCATTTGAAAGAGCCTTTCTTATGTATTTTGGTTGTTTTTTCTTTTTCTAAGTGGCTGTGGACAAGAATGTCCCTTAAGTTGTTGCTCCTTCGCCAACTTATATCCACTTTCTCGCCCAGAATCTCTTTTAGATCATCATCGGTTTTCAAAATGTTGAGATGTTTATTAAGTATTGTCTGATTTCCTTCCATTCTTTACAGAAGGTGCCCACAAAACGTATTTTCTCAGTAGTCTGATCAGGTTTTTTCTCTTTTGGAATGAGAAGCTGTCCTCTCTCATATTTCTGTACTTCTTTTTTAGCCCTGTGTATTGCTCTGTTACTGTATCCTCTGTTCTTCAGTCGGATATCAAGTTCTTCTGCTCTTTTATTGTAGGTGTCCTCATGCGAGCAGTTGCGCTTGGTTCGCAAATATTCACCTTTGGGGAGACCCTTGATAACCGGGGGGAAAATGTGCGCTTTGTTGATGTAATAGAGAGTTAGTTGCAGTCTTCTTGCGGAACATGTCTGTAACAATTGAACCATCAGGTTCGATGATTATGCGGAGGTCCAGGTACTCAACTTCCTTCTGGCTCACCTGATAAGTCGTGTGAGGTTAAGATCATTATTGTTGAGTATGTTTATAAATTCCTGGAATAGACCGATGTCACCCTCCCAGATGATGAGGAGGTCATCTATATACCTCAGCCAGACTGGTATATATCTGGTATATTTTCATGTTCCTCTGTGAAAACTCTCTCTCGTTCCCACCACCCCAGGTACAGGTTAGCATACGTGGGGGCACAAGTGCTCCCCATCGCAGTCCCCTGTACCTGGAGATAGAACTGATCTTCACATATAAAGTAATTCTTGGTCAATACAAATTGAAGTAGTTTAATGACAAAGTCATTAAGGGGGGAATTTTTGTCCATACTAAGAAAGTATTGGCTGCCTGTATACCATATCTGTGAATGATGCTGGTATACAGGCTTTCCACGTCACAAGTGACCAGCCAGGAGTGTCGATCAAGGGTGATGTTCTGTATTTTGTTCAGCACATCCATCGTGTCGCGTACGTATGAGGGTAAGTGATGTAACAAACCTCCTTAGATGGCAATCTACAAACTGGCTCGCTTTTTCGGTGAGGCCTCCCATACCCGACACGATGGGTCTCCCTGGTGGATTGATCTCATTTTTATGCACTTTGGGGAGCAAATACAGAGTTGGGATTTTGACATGTTTCACTTCAAGAAAGTCAAATTGTGTTTTTGAGATAATACCATCTCCTTTGGCTTGTTCAAGCATTTTCTGATAGCACTCCAGGTAATTGTCAGTGGGGTTAAACATAAGTTTCTTATAACAATTCCTGTCCCCTAACTGGCGGTCTATTCTTTTTTGTACTGATGTCTGGGCCATAACACAATATTTCCCCCCTTGTCAGAAGGGCTTAATTATGGTATCATCCCATCCTTTTAGTTCTTTTAAAGCCATTCTCTCAGCAGCACTAAGGTTGTCCTCAAAGCGAAAAGATCTCTTGTTATGCTCAATGTGATCCAAGTCTCTGCTTACCATCTCAAGATAGACTTTGGCCTGTGGGCATATTGAGAAGTCAGGTAGGAATACCGATTTCCTTTTAAGTGTCGACACACCGGTGTTAACACTTGTTGTTGGTTCGCTGCTATTAAGGTCAATGGGATTTTCATCTGATAAATTCTCCAGAATTTCCAAAATACCCATATCACACTGGTCAAAGATCTGGTCAATACGTGGTTGTAGGGGATCTTGACTACTTTCAAAGGAATATTGTGGGTTGGACGCAAAATCTGTTTTCTTAGTGAAAAACTTTTTTAGTAATATTTTTTCTGACATATAAGTTCAGGTCTTTTTGATACTCAAAGCGATCAAGAGATTTAGTGGGGGAGAAGCTAAGGCCTTTATTCAGTACTGATGTTTGGGCTTCATTAAGGATATGGTCTGTCAGATTAATTATCCTTAATGTGTCGGCAGGGTTCATCTCTTGTACCGTCTGGTGTCCTGACGGTCCTCTCTCCAATTTCTTGTCCCCTTTTGCTCTTCTTTCCTTTCTCCCGCAGTGACAGAATAGATGAAGATAATAATCTTCCTTACACTTACCCTCCTCTTTTTCACAACGAATTCCACACAGACACCCATTATAATATCCGCCATAACACCTCCCTGGTCCACATAATATTCAATGGCAATGTTCCTACTCTTTGCGCGCCCGGGGGACGTGTGTCTAAATATATCACACGTATCTCTGGATGCGCATGGATGGGAATCAACCATGGATTAATTAATTAATTTATTTATCTATTATCCCTTTTTTTGTGCGACGTTACAATATGAAATCAATTTGCCACATCCCTTACCACACTGTATATCTTCGTCCAAAAGTTTCACTATTATAGGGAAAGGACCGCATTTCTTCATTTCATGAAATACCAGTGAGAAGAACAACCACACACTATGAGACTACATGAACTATTATTAAAAAATCAATTTATCTCCGTCTCATGTTGTGGCAGATACCATATATTCTCTCGCGAAAGATTCCCATACCCGCGCTATAAATACCTATGCCTATAATATACACTTGCGCATTCTACACTCTTTCACTAAGATTCCTATCTTTGCGCTAAAAGTACCTATACCTATAATATACACCTGCGCATTATACATCATGCATATAATGTTTTTCATTGCGCCAGACAAATCATGTTCATCTTTGCATTATCGGGCACTCCATGTCCATTTTCTAACTGTTATTAATGCACAGCCAGAGCAGTTATACGCATGTGCCACATTTACCAAGGGACACTATATGATTGCTGCAAAACCTTTGTATTAATGTACGCACAACATAACGACAGTGGTATTATTAGACACCTAATTGAACAAGATATGTGTTGATAGATTTAAATATCACAAACACACATTTGTCAGCGCGATTAACCGCACGGAATGGAACACACGCTGAACAACCAATCGAACCATAGGGATTAACATCCCATGAATATTCATGATAAGGCAGGTACTTAATGGGCTTCCGGACTTCACTCAGGTGGTCCTGACGAAGCTCCTTGGCGAAGCGTACGCCGACCGTACACTTCGTGGCTTCACCCCCTGATCCCCTTCCCCACATACAATGCATTTTGATCTGTAAATCTAACCTAATTTTTCCTCAGCGACACAGTGAGCGGCTCCCCGCACTTGCGGGTTTACTTGGCATAGACGCGTGGTACATGCCGGCTGCACCACCTATTTCTATTCCTAATTGAGCCGACATACGGATACAACAACCTGTTGCCCTAATAGCGTGCTGCCCGTGAGCATAGAAGTATAACAAACAGTTTGCCCCTCTACACATGAGGCAATCTGTAACTATACGATAACTCCCATAAACACCTATGCTGCATAGACCTAGAGAAACCACATCAGTATATATGTGGTGAGCGCGGCAAACATCTTTTGGTGCCGTCTATCTCTTTAAAAACCACCAACAGCAAGTATATCTTGCTCCTAATCGGTCTCATATTAACATGGATGCACACTAATTTTAGATGCATCTCTCCAATGTATATATGTGCTAATTAATTAATCATTTGCGCATTGAGAACGCCATGTATTAAATGATCAGACTACTCCATTATATAGAGAGCAACCTGTAATTATATACTGAATGCCCAGGAGAGCTGAATGACCGACTAAAAATCACCAAGTGCCTATGTACACGGTGACTATGGCACAATCCTGAAAGCCGCCATTAAGGTCTTATATGCATGCCAAATTATAGGTGTATACTCCAGAAAGATACGTGTGCTAATTATTTGTAGATGCACTAATTTATGTATTTCTGGACACCACAGGAGACAGCACAGCTCTACGATTAAACTACTTTCCCCTTTGTACTAATTAAGGGATTCTCACCTCCATGTCGCACATCTGAGGAACTTATCAATAAAGTGTTAACACAGTTAAAACACACTGATCAAAGCAATTGAATATCTATCAATAAAAATTTATTGTAACTATTTTTTGGACAGGGGGTCCCACGTTGTGAGGATTATATTATCCTTTTTATATATTTGTACATGTTTGTCTGTATATGTATTGTGTCTGTTTTTATTTCGCCTAATTTTACCTCGAATTAAATAAAAGTTATATCTTATGTATCTTTAACTTGGTGCACCACAAAGAGGCATACTTTCTTCTTTTTTCTGTCTTTGAGAAAAAATTCCCTGTTTGCTCTAAATCCATGCCCAGTGGTGGCACACCCTTATTCATTATATTTAACTATTCTAGATTAACTACTTAAGGGGTCTACTAAAATTTATATCTACACTACCTTCCTGTGCGATCAACATCTCTCTCTTTTTTGTGTTAATCTATTTAATAGTGACTTAGTTCACTTTCTGTTGATCTGCACGGCACAATTGTGTTATAAAAATTATATCAGTGACTCTGACTTAAAACCCTGAGTGTTGTAAAGCAGAAAGCCCATCTTTGAACTGCCACAATGTCTATGTTCCCTACAACTGCAGCTGCATCTGCCACTTTTAGCCTAAGTCAAGATCTCAATGATCGACAAACTAATCTAAAAAAATGTATGGAGGATATGCTAGTAAGGGATTTAACCCAAATAGACACTACACAAGATGACTGGATAAATGATATCCAAGCCCTCAAAACTGTCCTAGCGAAACAGACAAGAACCTTTTGGAATAAGGCAACTTTTGAGAACTACCTCAAACAGCAGATCACCCCCAGAGGTTTAAGACCTAAAATATTTCCATCATTCGATTTGGCCAATGAGTCCCTGAAAAATGAGTGGGAAAAAACCCTTACAACATGTTCTCTTGGCCTCATCAACATTTTGATTAAACATGATGAAATTACTCTGCACCAATGCACACAGGAGATTAATACACTCAGCGACAGACTCAAAAACTTTGAAAGTCTTGATAAATTCCAAAAAGCTTACCACAAGATTAAGTCAGAATTGGAAAACATTGAGAGAGAAGTGGTTAGCCGCAAGAAAAATAAACTTCAGAGGGATCTTAATGATTTTAAATCGAACAAAATTTACAGGTGGAATGCATACAATAGAAGGAAAACACCTAATAGTAATACTGGATACACTACTTCAGACATAGATTCGTCTGATAGCGAACACTCAGAACGCAGATCTAGAGGAGATTTTTTAGGGGTAAGTCCCAGGGATCTCAGAGAGAACCTGGGACGAGACCTCGGAGGACAAGGAGGGGAAAGAAGAGGCAAAAGGGGACCAAGAAATTGGAGAGAGGACCGTCAGGACACCAGACGGTACAAGAGATGAACCCTGCCGACACATTAAGGATAATTAATCTGACAGACCATATCCTTAATGAAGCCCAAACATCAGTACTGAATAAAGGCCTTAGCTTCTCCCCCACTAAATCTCTTGATCGCTTTGAGTATCAAAAAGACCTGAACTTATATGTCAGAAAAATATTACTAAAAAAGTTTTTCACTAAGAAAACAGATTTTGCGTCCAACCCACAATATTCCTTTGAAAGTAGTCAAGATCCCCTACAACCACGTATTGACCAGATCTTTGACCAGTGTGATATGGGTATTTTGGAAATTCTGGAGAATTTATCAGATGAAAATCCCATTGACCTTAATAGCAGCGAACCAACAACAAGTGTTAACACCGGTGTGTCGACACTTAAAAGGAAATCGGTATTCCTACCTGACTTCTCAATATGCCCACAGGCCAAAGTCTATCTTGAGATGGTAAGCAGAGACTTGGATCACATTGAGCATAACAAGAGATCTTTTCGCTTTGAGGACAACCTTAGTGCTGCTGAGAGAATGGCTTTAAAAGAACTAAAAGGATGGGATGATACCATAATTAAGCCTTCTGACAAGGGGGGAAATATTGTGTTATGGCCCAGACATCAGTACAAAAAAGAAATAGACCGCCAGTTAGGGGACAGGAATTGTTATAAGAAACTTATGTTTAACCCCACTGACAATTACCTGGAGTGCTATCAGAAAATGCTTGAACAAGCCAAAGGAGATGGTATTATCTCAAAAACACAATTTGACTTTCTTGAAGTGAAACATGTCAAAATCCCAACTCTGTATTTGCTCCCCAAAGTGCATAAAAATGAGATCAATCCACCAGGGAGACCCATCGTGTCGGGTATGGGAGGCCTCACCGAAAAAGCGAGCCAGTTTGTAGATTGCCATCTAAGGAGGTTTGTTACATCACTACCCTCATACGTACGCGACACGATGGATGTGCTGAACAAAATACAGAACATCACCCTTGATCGACACTCCTGGCTGGTCACTTGTGACGTGGAAAGCCTGTATACCAGCATCATTCACAGATATGGTATACAGGCAGCCAAATACTTTCTTAGTATGGACAAAAATTCCCCCCTTAATGACTTTGTCATTAAACTACTTCAATTTGTATTGACCAAGAATTACTTTATATGTGAAGATCAGTTCTATCTCCAGGTACAGGGGACTGCGATGGGGAGCACTTGTGCCCCCACGTATGCTAACCTGTACCTGGGGTGGTGGGAACGAGAGAGAGTTTTCACAGAGGAACATGAAAAATATACCAGATATATACCAGTCTGGCTGAGGTATATAGATGACCTCCTCATCATCTGGGAGGGTGACATCGGTCTATTCCAGGAATTCATAAACATACTCAACAATAATGATCTTAACCTCACACTGACTTATCAGGTGAGCCAGAAGGAAGTTGAGTACCTGGACCTCCGCATAATCATCGAACCTGATGGTTCAATTGTTACAGACATGTTCCGCAAGAAGACTGCAACTAACTCTCTATTACATCAACAAAGCGCACATTTCCCCCCGGTTATCAAGGGTCTCCCCAAAGGTGAATATTTGCGAACCAAGCGCAACTGCTCGCATGAGGACACCTACAATAAAAGAGCAGAAGAACTTGATATCCGACTGAAGAACAGAGGATACAGTAACAGAGCAATACACAGGGCTAAAAAAGAAGTACAGAAATATGAGAGAGGACAGCTTCTCATTCCAAAAGAGAAAAAACCTGATCAGACTACTGAGAAAATACGTTTTGTGGGCACCTTCTGTAAAGAATGGAAGGAAATCCAGACAATACTTAATAAACATCTCAACATTTTGAAAACCGATGATGATCTAAAAGAGATTCTGGGCGAGAAAGTGGATATAAGTTGGCGAAGGAGCAACAACTTAAGGGACATTCTTGTCCACAGCCACTTAGAAAAAGAAAAAACAACCAAAATACATAAGAAAGGCTCTTTCAAATGCGGCACATGCAGAATCTGCACTTACATGGTGCCACAAGACACCTACACTGACAAATTTGGCAAATCCTGGAAAATACAAGAATACATCACCTGCAATACCCCTGGCGTTATCTACAATTTGGAATGTCCATGTGGAAAACATTATATAGGCAAGACGCGGAGACCTTTGATTAAAAGAATATCGGAACATCTACTGAGCATTAAAAATGCAGAAAAAGACAAACTAAAATTTAAAACCCTGACACCAGTCGCAAAGCACTTTTCAAGATACCATCATGGCAGTCCAAATGGCCTGAAAGTGTATGGCATGACTAACGTCAAAATGAACATACGTAGAGGCGACTGGGATAAGGAGTTATTAAAACGTGAAACCCGACTAATATTCCTCATGGGAACCATGTTTCCCATGGGTCTAAACGAGGAGAACAACTATACCGTCTTTTTATAGATGGACACTGTCTTTTTCCCACACTTTATGTTTCTTGAGATTTCCCATGATTAAGATGACCACTTGTAATAAGTGAACAATATCATGTTCCCTTTATACTTTGGAAACATATTTTTTTTTTTGTGTCCTTCGCCATCTATAGACTAGTTTAAATCCATCCACTTCCCAGTTACACTTGATTATTGTGTCCTTTCTGATACCATATAATCAGATTTCTTGTCCCCCCTCTTCTTCCTTTCCCCCCCCCCCCCCTTATTTTCTTAAAGAGGTTGAATTAATACCAACTGTCTTATTACCTTATATTGGTCACATGCACCATCCACTATATATATACACAGGTGTACTCTCCATATTTTTTTCACTAGTGTGTGTGTCTTTTTCTGTTTTTTGATTCACTTTTAGATTTTATTACACCTTGATGACTTATCATATCTAAACCCATATCACACCAATGTTGTTAACACACTTGGGAATCTCCCGCAGTGACAGAATAGATGAAGATAATAATCTTCCTTACACTTACCCTCCTCTTTTTCACAACGAATTCCACACAGACACCCATTATAATATCCGCCATAACACCTCCCTGGTCCACATAATATTCAATGGCAATGTTCCTACTCTTTGCGCGCCCGGGGGACGTGTGTCTAAATATATCACACGTATCTCTGGATGCGCATGGATGGGAATCAACCATGGATTAATTAATTTATTTATTTATCTATTATCCCTTTTTTTGTGCGACGTTACAATATGAAATCAATTTGCCACATCCCTTACCACACTGTATATCTTCGTCCAAAAGTTTCACTATTATAGGGAAAGGACCGCATTTCTTCATTTCATGAAATACCAGTGAGAAGAACAACCACACACTATGAGACTACATGAACTATTATTAAAAAATCAATTTTATCTCCGTCTCATGTTGTGGCAGATACCATATATTCTCTCGCGAAAGATTCCCATACCCGCGCTATAAATACCTATGCCTATAATATACACTTGCGCATTCTACACTCTTTCACTAAGATTCCTATCTTTGCGCTAAAAGTACCTATACCTATAATATACACCTGCGCATTATACATCATGCATATAATGTTTTTCATTGCGCCAGACAAATCATGTTCATCTTTGCATTATCGGGCACTCCATGTCCATTTTCTAACTGTTATTAATGCACAGCCAGAGCAGTTATACGCATGTGCCACATTTACCAAGGGACACTATATGATTGCTGCAAAACCTTTGTATTAATGTACGCACAACATAACGACAGTGGTATTATTAGACACCTAATTGAACAAGATATGTGTTGATAGATTTAAATATCACAAACACACATTTGTCAGCGCGATTAACCGCACGGAATGGAACACACGCTGAACAACCAATCGAACCATAGGGATTAACATCCCATGAATATTCATGATAAGGCAGGTACTTAATGGGCTTCCGGACTTCACTCAGGTGGTCCTGACGAAGCTCCTTGGCGAAGCGTACGCCGACCGTACACTTCGTGGCTTCACCCCCTGATCCCCTTCCCCACATACAATGCATTTTGATCTGTAAATCTAACCTAATTTTTCCTCAGCGACACAGTGAGCGGCTCCCCGCACTTGCGGGTTTACTTGGCATAGACGCGTGGTACATGCCGGCTGCACCACCTATTTCTATTCCTAATTGAGCCGACATACGATACAACAACCTGTTGCCCTAATAGCGTGCTGCCCGTGAGCATAGAAGTATAACAAACAGTTTGCCCCTCTACACATGAGGCAATCTGTAACTATACGATAACTCCCATAAACACCTATGCTGCATAGACCTAGAGAAACCACATCAGTATATATGTGGTGAGCGCGGCAACATCTTTTGGTGCCGTCTATCTCTTTAAAAACCACCAACAGCAAGTATATCTTGCTCCTAATCGGTCTCATATTAACATGGATGCACACTAATTTTAGATGCATCTCTCCAATGTATATATGTGCTAATTAATTAATCATTTGCGCATTGAGAACGCCATGTATTAAATGATCAGACTACTCCATTATATAGAGAGCAACCTGTAATTATATACTGAATGCCCAGGAGAGCCTGAATGACCGACTAAAAATCACCAAGTGCCTATGTACACGGTGACTATGGCACAATCCTGAAAGCCGCCAATTAAGGTCTTATATGCATGCCAAATTATAGGTGTATACTCCAGAAAGATACGTGTGCTAATTATTTGTAGATGCACTAATTTATGTATTTCTGGACACCACAGGAGACAGCACAGCTCTACGATTAAACTACTTTCCCCTTTGTACTAATTAAGGGATTCTCACCTCCATGTCGCACATCTGAGGAACTTATCAATAAAGTGTTAACACAGTTAAAACACACTGATCAAAGCAATTGAATATCTATCAATAAAAATTTATTGTAACTATTTTTGGACAGGGGGTCCCACGTTGTGAGGATTATATTATCCTTTTTATATATTTGTACATGTTTGTCTGTATATGTATTGTGTCTGTTTTTATTTCGCCTAATTTTACCTCGAATTAAATAAAAGTTATATCTTATGTATCTTTAACTTGGTGCACCACAAAGAGGCATACTTTCTTCTTTTTTCTGTCTTTGAGAAAAAATTCCCTGTTTGCTCTAAATCCATGCCCAGTGGTGGCACACCCTTATTCATTATATTTAACTATTCTAGATTAACTACTTAAGGGGTCTACTAAAATTTATATCTACACTACCTTCCTGTGCGATCAACATCTCTCTCTTTTTTGTGTATCACTGGACTGGACTATACAGCAATATCACTGGACTGGACTATACAGCACTATTACTGGACTGGACTATAAGAACTATCACTGGACTGGACTATACAGAACTATCACTGGACTGGACTATAAGCACTATCACTGGATTTGACTTTAAGCACATTCACTAGACTGGACTTCTCATGGCAGCCGGGCAGGATGGTGGGACAGCAGGTAGACGGGCAGGCAGGCAGGTGGTGACAATTGAAATGTTGGCATAATTCAAGTTTTGTTGGCGTGGTCTATTTAAAACCTGTGGAGTGCCACCCATAACACTTAACTGAATAGTGGAGGAGAGGAGCCCCCTTCTTAGCAAGAGCCCGGTGGGGAGTGACTCGATTGCCTCCCACACTTCTGAAATGTGTGAATGCTTAATCAACAAGTTTGTTTCTGAGGCCCAGAACATTCCTGATAGGCTGCTGTACCTTGAAGGACATATTTGCAGTTTCCTGCCTTTTCAGGCAATTTATTTATCTATAAAACAAATGTGTACACTGTGATGATATAATAAAGGAGCAAAATTTATAGACAATATAATGTGACAGGAGAGGGACTAGTGACACTTTCTCCTGCTTGTCATCGCAAATTGCCTGCGATGACATGTGTCACATTGAATAAAGCCCTTGGCAGTTAAAGAACATCTCTATTATTCATAGTTCCCGATTACCAGAGATTAGCTGTTTAACAGGCACAAAATAACAATACGGCACTAATATACCTACATTAACACTTAAGGGATATTTCTAGAGGTATTATGTGTTGCAAAGCACATTTCAGTTATGTACAGTACATAGAAATATATGTCCTGATTTTAAAAATTAAACAGTCCGTTTATTATCTGTGCTAATCTCTAGTCATTAAGTATTGAATGTGTGAATAATGGGCCCCATACATCAGCAATCACAATTTATGGATTTCCAGATACAGGGATTTTTTGGCCAGATAAATGGATTTTACAATCTATCTGACTTTGCCCACACATTACAGATTTATTTCAGTGATCGGCAGATTTTTCCATCTAAAGATTGCATCTTCATATCTGGAAATTGCCCAATCGATTGCTGTTCATAATGTAAATAGATGAAGAAGACGAATTGGGAATGCCCACACATATAAAAAAGATCCGCAGATAATACCAGATTATTAAACATGTTTAAAAACCTGATTAAGCAATCGATTGGCGATTTTGATTGGGATTGCCAAAAGGGGGAGCCCACACATCTAAAATTAATTGTGGCAATCATCTCCATATCTGAAAATTGTCACAATTAATTGCTGATGTATGGGGGCCCTTTGGGTATATGCGTTTTTATTTCTGGCTAAATACAGGCTATTATTAACCCCATTGCAGTTGACAATTTCTCATCTTTGTTCTGATACTGTTTTTACACTAGGATCAGTGGCGGATTGGGCCGCCGGGATACAGGGCGATTTCCCAGTGGGCCGGACCACATTTACTATTACAGCCACCATGTCCGGGCCGCCACTCCCCCCCCGCCCCCGGGCCACTACCCTGCTGTCCTGCCCACAGAAATCATGGCCGCAGCCGGCTGCGGCTTTGACCAGTTTGACGATGGTCACGGCTGCCGGTCGCTCCTGGATGACGTCATCACGTATGGCGGCTGCGGCCATCGTCAAACTACCCTCCGCCTAGACACTCCAGAGCTCGTCCCCTTCCCTCACCCCCTCCCTCTCCATACGCTGCCAGATTTGGAGCTGGCTGCTACTATAGGGCCGCCTGTCACTGTGCTGCCAGGACTAGCCCTCGCCTTCCTGCCAAATACTGATCCCTCCAGAGCTGCTCAGACCCTCCCCCTGTGTTGGTGCACACAGAGCTCGGGCTTCCCGCAGCAGGACTCAACAGAGATGAGAGTTTTACACTATTGGGACATCACCAAGGGGTTTCCCGGCTGGTCACTAGCACCCCCCCCCCCAGTCACTAGCAAACACCCCCACCCCCCCGTCCTGCGGGCTGCTTCAAAACTTTTCCCAGGCTGGATCTCCTCACCAAACCGCCCCTGACTAGGATCATTCCAGCATTAATATCAGTAATTAATTACAATGCTGTACCTTTGGGGCCTTGGTGGCCTGGCAAAATGACGGACTTGACTCCCTCATATTATATACATTATATGCCGCACTTCCCCAAGTTTACAATGATGAGGTTGTTGGCCTGACACAATAAATAACGTACCTGCAGGCTGGCATTTAGTGGATCATCCTGGGTTTTCTTTACGTAAAGCACACATCATAATCGAGAAAAAAAAATCTGTTTAATCCTCTCTCATCAAATGCAACTCATACTTGCTCTGTCATTGAGGACCCAATGTATTTGTACACCTCCAGCTTTATACTTTCACTCCGCCCACCATGAAAGGCAGTTCCTATTAATCCAGCACAGGCTTCCATTCTTAATCCCTGGGCATTTAAAAAAAAAACTCACTGTGGCAGTCGAGGAATTTAAGACGTGAACCTCCTATCAACTGTAACCATCTAAGTAACCTGTCCTCAGTCTCTCCAATTTCAAATAGGAGACAAGTAGAAGCAGTACCCTGTGCTTTGAAGTACAGATCTGTTAATTCTCACTCTGTAATTGACATCCAAAGTGCCAACACACACAACTTAAAAAAAATTGCATGCCCTCTGGTATATCCCATCAGGTCCTTCTTTTGAAATGCCAGATCTATAAAAAAACAAGACTGCTACAATTGCTGACCTTATCGAATCTTCAGCTCTAGCCTGTATTACTGAGACTTGGCTGGATGAAAATGCAGCACCTATCCTGGAAGCTGCAGTTCCAACAAACTACTCTGTCATTCACAACCCCAGAGTGGACAGCAGGGGAGGCGGGGTGGCCATCTGCTTTAAAAAAGCACTAAAACTTAGGGTCTACCCAATGGAAATGACTCACTAATTTGAGTGCATTGCTGCCCGGAGATCTGCACAATTAGGTTTCAGGGTACTTCTCATCTACTGCCCCCCTGGAGATGGATAGACATTTCTACAAGAATTTGCAGATATTGTTGCTGGGCTAGTTCTAGAGCACCAAGGATGGCTCATCCTCAAGGATTTCAATGCATGTGTCAATGATGAGCTCTCACGCCTTGGCCAAGATCTCATGTGCACAATGATTGCTCTCAGGCTCGCACAAGTCATTCCCTCTGCAACACATAAAAGTGGTCACACTCTTGATCTTGTCTTCCAAATTGGATTAAAAGTCTCTGACCTAAAGGTAAACCCAGTCACATGGTCAGACCACCACTCAATATGGTTTTCAGTCACAACCCCTCAAAATAGATCTTTGCCCATGGAATTGACCAGATTTCACCCAAGGAGTGGTATGACTCCTCAGGCCATGGCAACTAACTTGGACCTCTTGGCAGTAATTGGGACCTGTAAAGATCCAGGTTCCCTAGTATATTATTATAACAGGGCTGTGACAGCAGCATTGGAAACTATCGCCCCTGTGGGTATATGACCCTGCAAACCTCACCATCAAGCACCCTGGTTTGACAACAGTATTCGTGATCTCAAGAAAAGGAGTTGTATACTCGGAAGATGATGGAGGAAGACAAACCTGGCAGAGGATAAATTAAATCTAATCAAACACATTGGAAAATACCAATCAACAATCAACCGCAAGTTCCTTTCAAATGAGATCATGGCAGCAAAAAATAGGCCCGCTCAGCTTTTCCGTACAGTGGAGATGCTTTGCAAACCAGCATCCCAGTCAAGATGCAATGAGTTTGCTAAATTCTTTGCAGATAAAGTATGTATCATCCTGGCTGGAATCCCCACGGTGACACCAAAGGAGTACCAACATACCAACCCTGCCAGTGTAAGACATCTACCTTCATGGGACATCTTTGACCAAGTGGATGTACAAAACATTGCTGGAATTTCCCGACTGTTGTGTCCCTCCTCCTGTGATCTGGACCCTGCCCCATTGAAGCTTCTTTTAGGGTGCATGGAAATAATTGGCCCTGCATTCGCAAAAATAGTTCAATGCTCTTTGTAGACAGGTGTTTTTCCTGAACCACTAAAGGAAGCAATAGTCAGACCACTTCTTAAAAAATCTAATTTAGCCCATGACTGCATGACCAACTACAGGCCAGTATCAAATCTTCCTTTTGTAGGAAAGGTTATTGAGAAAGTGGTTGCAATTCAACTAGAGACCCAACTGTCAACCCATGACATTTATGATCCATTCCAGTCAGGATTCAGGAGAAGATATAGCACAGAAACAGCTCTGGTATGTGTGCTTAATAATCTTCTAAATGCAAGGGATAGAGGAGACTGTTCAATCCTAATCCTTCTGGACATCTCTGCAGCATTTGACACCATTGACCATGGGATAATAATTTAGAGCCTGAAAAATGTCTGTGGTCTGGGTGGCACAGTCCTTAGCTGGTTCAAATAATTTCTCCCTGGCAGGTCACAGAGAGTTTCATCGGGAGTATACTCTTCGCCACCAGTGCCGTTGTCTTGTGGTGTCCCACAGGGTTCTATACATCTCCCATGCTTTTTGGAGTATACATGCTCCCACTGGGTGACATAATCAGACGCCATGACCTGGTCTACCACTGCTATGCATATGATACACAACTGTACCTGTCCTTTGCTCCAGGCACCGATAACACAATAACAACCTTAAATGGCTGCCTAGCTGAGCTCCAGGAGTGGATGAGTGCCAGTTGGCTGAGACTGAACCCAGATAAAACAGAAGTCCTGGTGATAAATCACAGGACAAGATGGCAGGTCTTACGCGGCACAGCACTAAAAAACTCTGATCATGTGTGGAATCTTGGTGTTGTCCTGGATAGTGGCCTGACACTTAAACATCAGGTGTCAGTCACAATCAAATCCTCATGCTATCATCTAAGGAATATAGCCAGAATCAAGCACTTATTTCCCTCAGAAGACCTGGCTAAAGTCATACATGCATTTATATCATCAAGCCTAGACTACTGCAATACTCTCTACCTGGGTCTCCCATCAAAAGAATTGCACCCCTTTCAGCTGGTACAAAATGCAGCCGCCAGACTATTAACTAACCAGCCCCTCGCCTGCCACATAGCTCCCATTCTTTAACGCCCTTCACTGGCTACCTGTAAAATGGTTAATTGTTTTTCAAGATTACTTACTTTCAAGGCTCTACATGACCAGGGCCCAAGGTACCTGCAGCAGCTGCTGATTCCTTACTCTCCTACTCGATTACAATCCGTTGAAGAATGACTACTAACAGTACCTAGAATTTCCCTGAATTCATCTGGGGGGTTGAGCTTTCAACTTTGTTGCTCCAACTCTATGGAACTCTCTGCCTCACACAGTGCGAGAAGCCCCCACTGTAGTATACTTTAAAAATAGACTAAAGACATTTTACTGATATCTACTGTTAAGCTTTTTGTTTATTTTGAGCTGTAAAGACAATGGTAAAGCACTATTGGGAGAAAAGTGCTATATAAATATTATTAATATTATAATTATTATTATAATGCTGGTAACACTTGTTGTAAAAACACTTATAGGTGCTGAAAGGTTGGTGTCTCAACCAGCGACGGACTCTCAAATTGGCCCTGGACCCCAGCAGTGCACAGAGAGAGCCGTTGAACCCAACGCGAGTCCAGAGGCTCTCTCAATGTGCCAATCAAAGAAATCTTCACACCTGGCCATCGACCCCTCTGGTATTTGCCAGAAGTGCCAGATGGCCAGTCCGGCCCTGGTCTCAACTATCACACCTAACTTACAGGACCTATAACTAGGGGTTGGCCAGGACCTGCCAGAACCCTTAGGCACAGGGAACCTGGGGTTAAGGTTTGTAAAAAGATTCAGAATATTCAAATTAAGGATGTGCTGAAAGGGTTTTAGGTATTCATTTACACCCATTTGTTTGGGTCCGATTTTGGCCCCTTCCCCAATGTTCGGGGTCTGCGCATGCATGATTATACACATGTGCAAACCCCCTTTGCGCATGCCTTCAGTGAGTATCATAATCGCCAAGCCAATCACTCCAGGAAGGGTGGAATGGGGCGGGCAGGGGGCAGCGACAGGGAAATGCCCAGCATTTTATGGGTGTCCCCATAATAATGCTAGAAGTTCCCCTGCTAATGGAGTCAGAGCTCCACTTAGTTTGGAGGTATCGAGACTCACTCACACCCCCACATGGGACAGGACACCAGCCTCCTGTGCCACTGACCTGCACCAAGCGCTCTTTACAGTGACCTGTACCTGCCCGCGGCCCCCTTCCCTGGACATCTCATTCTTCACACCAAAAGCACTGTACATATTCCCCACTGAGAGAGCCTGCTCTCCTGCTGTCAGCTGCATACACAGACTGTGTATACTCTCTTTTGGCTGAGTGTGCACACAATCCTAAGCTCCTCCAGCAGTTAGACTTTGATTAAGAAGGAATCTTTCTTCCAACTTTTGATTTATTTGCTGCTTTATATTAATGTGCCTAAGTAACCACTTTGTGCTGCACCATTACTTAAATACAAGCATTTGGTTTTTATTGTGATAAGGCATTGTGACCAATAAATATATGATAACATTCATTCTATAGATCACTTTTGCATTTCATTTGTGAATAACCTACTGTATACAGAACTAATAAAGTGCAGGTCTCTACACCCCTATTCTAGCCATTATTACATGAGGCTGCTAGCCCCCTCTTAGAGACCAGCAACTATAGTATATACTCATCAAGGTGAGCGCTATACCATTCTCTACTGCATCCATTTTCTTTCACTGATTGGCCTGTGGCCCAATAAAAACATGGGGGCGGAACTAAATGAGTGTCAGGGCGGACCTATGCTACGAGTCCCAGCCCCTGAGGGGAAAAAATAATAATATTTGTTTATGCTTAACATCGATGGAGGGAAATTATCTACTTCTCCTGCTATAGAATGATAGGATATGACCCCTATCGGTGCGCTACTTCCTCTATTTTGTTCTATCCTGAGGTTATCACCGGTAACCCCAAACACAACAGAAAAAAACAAGACAATAATGGGAATTCCAAACTTTTAAGGCGCATTCAGATGAGATGAAGTTCTAGAACATAAATATTTCAATCGATCTTCTCATGTCCTAGTGTCTCCAGTATTCCCTCTTCTTTTTCTCCCAATGTGTTCACAGCAATATACAGTGAAATTCAGAAAGACTGAAAAAATTAGATATCACTATGTGCATTCACTGATGGTAGGTCAAACGTATAAAGAAGGATGTTGGATAAAAGCAATGTGTAGACTTGTTTCTCTTAGAATATTTAGTAAACCTAGTGAGAGGAGAGGAGAATTGATTTGTGAGTGTACCTCACTCACCCGGAAATTAGAAAAGGTACTAATATAAAGGTTTCTTTTATTTGTGACATCCAGAAATCGTATCAGATCTCACACAGTGTGATGTTTCTTCAAATATGTAAAGGTTTCTTTATAAGGATAAACAATGGATGAGTGTACCTCACTCACGGTAAATATAGTGATGTATGTGCTTGTAGCGTTTTCTTTTCCCCTGACCTTATCTCTTATAATGGAATGTTCCTCTTCACGGACGTGAATATGGAAATGAAAAAATAAGAACAATGTGTCGATTTGTTTAATTTTATAGTGTTCAATACACCCAGTGAAAGAGGCAAATTAACTTGTAGGCGTACCTCACTCACCAAAAGATGAGGAAAGGTACTAATATAATGGTTTCTTTTATTTGTGGCATTCAAAATTCGAACCAGAACTCACACTGTGTGGGGATTCTTAAAATATATAACGGTTTCTATGTGGGGATCAACAATCCTCAATCAAAGTATCCTCCACCTCATGCAATGCATGCATATATGGCAGGTGATATATACCTAAGGTGGTTTCTTTCAGAAAATAATTAAATGATGGGACTTACGATTAGGTAAGCCTTTTAACTCGTATAGCGTTTTCTTTTTTTCTAAGCCTTGGTGTATGCTGGAGGTTCTTTCAAAATAGTAGTACCAGTGAATGGAAACAAAGAGGGGGGGGTCAGTATCCCTAAATGTTCTGTTAAGGATATGTGAATGTGTGTATCCAGATTTTCTTCTTTATCATAAAAAACATATAATGCTTGCTTCCTGTGTTTATCATTCCTATAAGATATTCCAATGAAATTCTTAAAAAAAGAATTTATTTGAACCAAAAGCACAATAAAAATAAATTCAACCTCAACAGTCGAGAATTTTCACATACATCCAAAAAGACAATCCATGAAAAACAATTCTTTGAAAAATATAATAAAGCAGAAAAAAACAGGTAAAAAAATAAATATAAAAACCTTTTTCAAAAACTAAAAAGTAAATGTAAAATAGTAATTTGTATGATACACACATCCAGTGCAGGGTAAAGGGAGATGGCTGCTCACACTCCACAATGATCTGGTTCTCCCGCATCAATGGCAAAACTATTCTACATTGACCATAAGCATTTAATGATTTGGAATGATCCATTAGCGAATCTTTGGCCATCCCTTTGCCAAAATAAATAGTTTGTACCTGTAATTTCCCATTTTCTTACAGACTTTAGTTTATTGATGCCTATTATCGAATGAACACAAAAGGGTTTTATACAAATTAGCGGTTTCAAATGAATGTTTGCCAGTAAAAGAAGTATTTAAAATTGATCTTAAACCAGCACAAAGAAAAGATCACAGGAGCTCAAAAGTCAAAACAGAAATGACTTTAATCATGAATAAATAACACACACTTTTTTATGTATATACTGTATATATAATTGTTCTAATTCCACATACAAAAAAAGGTCTTCCTTTGTGGTCCAGGTTGTAGAATTAAAAGAGTGGGCTGAGATCTGATGCCTGCTGCTCTCGAAATGCGACTTAAGTTCCAGAAAAAGAAATGCTTAGACACCTGCAATGTAAAGCTTTGTACTGTACAGGAAGTGGATGTCTATTAATAAACATACAGTAAATGTTTTGGGGAAATGATACACAGTGATCCCTGATGCATTACCTTCCAAACGATTTGAGCCTTTGAAAATAATAAGTGGATAATTTACCGTCTACTGACTGCATTATAATGGTCTCTCAGATTTGGAATTACAGTTTCCCATATATAGATACAGTAGCAAAGCAAATGTATCCATTAAGCCGTACATTTTTAATTCATAATTCAGTCTGTTAATACACTGTGGTTTCAATCGTGCCAAGCAGCCTATCCCAGACACCAGGGTCACAGCGACTCGGCCACAACAAGAATCTCTCAAACTTAAAGTGAGCATCTTATTCGAGAATGAAAACAACCGGAAGCAGCGACACTACTCTGATTATTCTGATTATACTGATTTGATGTACGACATAGGTACATCTTCTGTCGTGCTTCATCTGTGTCGTGCTTCATCTGTGACTTCGGACATGTTCAAACTTTGAAACATAGGGGAGATTCTCTAAGCTAAAAATGTAGTAAAAACCCAGTTATCAGGTTTTTTTACCGCATTTTGGGATGCACTAAGCATCCCCCGCCGGGTTACCGCAGCGGGGGGCATCGGCAGAAAAATCTGGCGATGCCCCATAGAAGCCTATGGGCTTCTAACGCAAACCACCCACCGCCCCTCACCGACTCACCGCCGCCCCGCATATCCCCACCCCTCACCTGTGTCCGGGCAGCACAGAGCTGTGCTGCCCAGACATGTGACCTCCTCCTCCCAGCACTGATCCTCTTCCTGGTGCAGGGAGGAGGAGAGCCAGCCCCCCCCCACAGCAGCAGCCAGCAACCGGGTAAGAGAGGGAGGGGGAGCCGCCGGGTCCCGATGAGAACTGCTGACTCACCGCAAAGGACAGCTCTTAACGCAAGAGCTGTCCTTTGCCATAATTATCGCATATGTTAGTGCATTTGCGATAATTATGAATGCGATGGGCGTCGATAGGGGGCGGAGCTGGGGTGCGGATGTTAGAACATCCCCCCATAGAATTTGACAGCAGATACGAACCACTTGGCCCATCTAGTCTGCCCATTTTTTTAAACATGTTACCTCAAACCATATTTAATCCTTATTTCTTTGTAAGGTTATCAATATTGTTATCCCAAGCATGTTTAAATTGCTCTACTGCAGGGATTCTGAAACTGCTTTGATCTGATACCTCTTCAGACAGTTTAAATTAATACAGGACCCCAGCAAGTTACTGCAGAATGGCCGCCACATGTGTGGCCTGCAGACTGTACATGCATGGCAGCATTGGGAAGGCACAAGTTGATACAATGAGTCACAAGTAGCAGCCAATGTAACTGGGATCACTGACTGAGAGATTAAAAAAATCATCAGTCTGGGGGTCAGCAACATGGAGTCGGGACCCCATGCTGAGATGGGCGGCACCCACTTCTCTACTGTATTTGAGAACCACTGCTCTACTGTATTTGCCCCTACCACCTCTAATGGGAGGCTATGTCACTTATCCACTACCCTTCTTCTTGTGCAGTTAAAACCACAGCCCAGCATTTCTATGGCACTTTGGGGGGAATTTACTAAGATCCCCAATTAAGGACGATCCAGGTAGGAGCGGCATCGTCCAAAACTGGCCCAAAAATACAACATGACAATTCGTATAATTTAGTAACCTGCAAAATTCTTAGAATCCTATTTTCCAATAGTGAAAACATTTGTATTTGGTAGCCAAATACGGATGAGACTGAAGCCTGCATGGATCATTCAGATCCGTGCAGTCTTCTCTATGTAAAAATTAGATAATGTAAAAAAGTTTGGTACTTATATGTTAGTTGGGCGCCCACTAAGCTATTTGCTTTGTTTTATGCGTCCGCTCGCCACGCTTGCTGCGCTCGCCACACTATATAAATTCAACTCCACGCCGACATGGATAGTGGGGGTATGAGCGTACTAACTATAGTGGGCGCCCAACTAACATATATGTACCAAAAAATCTTTAAAAAACTATGTGGTGTCTCCACCCCACAAGCATAACCAGCCCCGGTCTCATTTAACCGGACCTGGTTTCAGAAATACAAGTGAAAAACATTGTTGGGGTCCCCTGTATTTCTGAAACCAGCATCGATCTATCTCCAAGCAAATCTATGACTTTGCAGTTTTTCTGTAGAATTCCAGTTAAAAGGCTAGAAGGGCATACTGGGAATTGTAGTGCCACTACAAGATATATTTAAAATGTAGTAATGTTAAATATATTACAGTAAATTGAATAATATGAAGTTTGCATACGGGACATTTCTGGTACATTTAAGTCTGTCCATCCTGTTCATTAAACATATTAAGAAGAAGAACATCTTCATACTCTTGGTTTTATATACTTCAGATAAATAAATATGTTTTCTATCAACCAAGGTAACGATTTGGAACCTGTGAGAGAACTATTTTTGTCTAGAATCAATAGAACAATAGTGAGGAATAATAATGACAGCAGTCAGAAAAAAAAATAAAACAATAGAATTTGAAAATTGATTTCATATAAATGTGAAAAAGCAACATGAAAAGAAACAACTAATATAATCTGGGATTAAATGTAGAGGTGTTTTATATACTAAATATACAGTATAAATTGTGTAAATGTAACATAGCTTCTGTATACTGTTATAATGGAACCCTAGGGTTGCCAACAGAGAAGTTGGTTCCCCAGCAGGATCACTTACAGGGAATACAGTGAACAGCATAGGCAGATACAAAGAAGGGACCTTCGTCAGGTCCGTTTATTGCCCCATGTATTTGTTCGCACAGGTGCCGGGTTGGCTCATTAGCATATGGTTATACGGTCACCCAGCGTTTCATGGGCGTTCCCATGAGAACGCTGGGCGTTCTCATGCTAATGCGGCTGTGACGGACATGTGGGGGGGCGGGCAGATGACATTACCGGATGTCAGCTGCCCTCCCACTTTCTACCGAGCATACCGGCATATGTAAGGTTGCTCTGAGCAACCTTACATATGCGTCCACCTTCCACATCTTTCGATGGTCGGCGACCAGCTCCAATATAGTTGTTTGACAAATCAAAAACTGGTCTTCACATTGGTGGCTAATGTACGGCAGGACCTTCAGTCTTATTGTTAGCGTACGGTAGGAACTCTTGTTTTTAGTATAATGCATTTCAGGACTTTCAGTCTGATGCCTAGTGCATCGCTCTCAATCTGGTGAATAGAGTAAAGCAAGTTATCCAATTCTGTGGCCAGTTTATGCAGGACTTTCAGTCTGGAGGCTATGAGTATTGAAGGTTATGTAAATAGTATATATCAGGCTCTCCAATCAAGTGGCTAGCTTATAAGGGAGTTTTTTTCATTATGGCAGCTAGAGAACACATATGGATGCCCATGGCCAGAAAACCAACAGCGGTATCACCAGGGGCGGATTTAGGGATGGGGGCGCCCCTAGGCACAACAATAATGTTTACTAAGTAGGACAGTTTATAGGGGCAGTATCTGCATGTCCTATCCATTTACACTCTATTTAAGATGGAATATAGTACAGTACAGTGGATATTTTGCAGTTATTGGTACATTTTGGGCTGACAGTACTATCACAGGCATCCAAGTGCCGCCCCCAAACATGTGCCGCCCCTAGGCCAGTGCCTCACGTGCCTAATGGGAAATTCGGTTCTGGGTATCACAATGCTGAGAATCCCAATACACCTGTTGGGATTCTCCTACTCCTTAAACCCTAACCACCCTCCACCACAGATAGACCCTCTAGTGACCGAACCTAACCCCTAGTGACCTAATCCCAATGAGACCCGGCATACTTGCGATGAAGTTGCCGGCTGTCTGGATTCCAGCGTTAGGATTCTGATCAATGTTGGAGTTCTGGCATCTGTATTGTGCCTGGTGGTTGTGATTCCAGCACTGGGATTCCATGTACTAGCATCCTGCTGTTAACCGCATCCTTCAGTTAGTGTATGCCAAGGTAATAGTGGCGAGTGTATGATTGGACTTCCAATCTGGTAGATGGCAAGATTGTCTGATGGTGTATATAGTGCGTGCCAGAACTCTCAGCCGAGTGGCTGGAACAGAACCTAAATATCAAAAGACTATATGGTTAAAATGTATAAAATGGTGATAAAGCGGCGATAAAGTGGAAGGTAATAATGCCCCAGCCAATCAACTCCCAACTTTCATTTTTCAAACACAGCTGATGGGATGGTGCGTTATCACCTTATACAGATGGAGCATGTAAGATGCTTGCGCGTCCCCGTCAGATATAGCGCCTCTCCGCAGGCTCTCAACAGTGCAGGGAATATGGCGATTCCCAACGCTGATTGACAGGCACTCCATCTGTACTTCATCACCACTTTATCACTTCATCACCACTTTATCACTTCACCAGGATTGATAAATCTGCGCCAGTATTATGTGCACTCTTTAAAGTCAACAATTGTAAAATTTACATATTATTATTTCTTATTAACATTTATCATCCTTTGTTCATGTAGCTAATTGTAACATATTGCAATAAAATAGTGACATACGGTGCTTCAGAAAACATAGGAGGACCTCCAATCTGGTATAACAGGACATTTTATTTGATGGGTAGGGATGACGTGACTCTCCAATATCTCTCTAGTATACAGAATGTCATCTGGTCTATACAGTATGACAGGATTATCCGCGTGGTGCCCAGGACATGACAGGACTTTCAGTCTAGTGAATCGTGGCAGTCATCCTCCTCCTGTATGCTCCCTGCTGATTGCTGAGCTGTAGATTATGCTCCATGTAAAGAAGAGATTGGTAGGAGCCATCAGTAACAGCAAGATGTGGCCCCCAACAAGCACAATGAAGTTTTAAATAGTGTCTGCGTGATTCTTTTAGCGCTGGGAGCTGTCAGTTATATATTTCTGACAGCTACCAGTGGTTTTACTTACGTATAATGAGCAGACTACTACTAAGACTTATACTGTCAGGCCTTCATCTCACACCTGATGACAATCCTGTGGTTTCAAGATGATGTTAGAGTTTTTCAAGTCATAAAACAAAATAAAACATCTTGAAATGCTATTTTATTGTACCAGGCACTCTATGAGCTAATCCATATGTAATACTGAACATACTGTAAAGAGAACTGTATATGCAATGAAAAAAATAGTATGTTTTTTTTTTAATTGATATCATTGTTATACCATAGAAATTAATTAACAAAGTTAAACACTTCCATTTAACACAAGACTTTTCGGAGAACCCTATAGTCTGTTCTATACTTAAAGTTATCAGCAGTGAAATACAAATGACCAAATATTGCATGGTTTGGTTTGTGTGATAATTGGAACAAATATTTACCAATAGTTCAGTGTTATGCTAAACTGATTCAAAAACAAAAAAATATCAAATAAAACATTTTACGATTTTCCCGAACAATTTGGTTTTTACATTTTGAAACATTTTAACTTGTCCACAAATGTGATGGGAAACATACAGTCTGGGCCTGATTCAGTACCACTCGCTAAGCAGCGATCGCTCTCTGCTTAGCGAGTGGCTTAACGCTGCCCGGCCGAACGCCCACCCCCTGCTGCTGAATCCCCGCTGTACAATGCAAGGGGATGTGTGCCATCAAATGATTTTTCTCCCCTTCGGTAATAAAAGTCAGTCTATACTGACTTTTATTTCCGTCAGTGTCTGCCGCCATGTGACGTCAGCTGCCCTCCCCTGGTAGGCATCGACCCGCCTGCATTCTCAGGGGAACGTCCAGTGTTTTTATGGGGATGTCCATAAAACACTAGACATTCCCCTACTTTGGGCTGGTGTCCGCTCAGCCCTGAAAATCGCACATATAATACAGTGCAATTTGAGGTAAAAGTTGCATGTTTTGACGTAACCAAAAAAAAAATTGCATCCAGATGTATTCTCAAGAAAAACATCAAAATCTCAAAAATAATAGGATACAATATTTCATATCGCACCTTAAATATATAAAAAAAAAATAATAGACCTGCTCCTAGCAGACAAGTTTGGCAGAACGATCCACAGATCAGTGAGATCTGTGCATGGTTCTGTTGAAAAAAGTGTGTAAAAGTACAGTGTAACCCCCATAAGTGTGTAAAAGTACAGCATACCCTCCATAGGTGTGTAAAAGTACAGCATAACCCCCATAAGTGTGTAAAAGTACAGCATAACCCCCATAAGTGTGTAAAAGTACAGCATAACACCCCCCCCCCACCCCCCAGCATAAAGATTGTAAGCTTGCGAGCAGGGCCCTCCTACCTTTTGACTCTCTGCAAATACCCAGTTTGTTGTATCACTGTCTCCTTTGTAAAGCGCAACGGAATATGCTGCGCTATATAAGAAACTGTTAATAAATAAAAATAAATAACCAGCCCCGGGCACTTTGAGCCGATCTTGGTTTGAGAAATATGGTTGGGGGATTGCTGGGGTCCCCCTGTATTTCAAAAACCAGCAAAGGGCTCCGACAGTCAGCAAGGGGGTGCCTGCCACTCCCGGCTGGCTGGTCAGCACTGGTCGCAGTCCCTGGGGGAGTGAGGCCCCCCAATAACGAGCCGGGGTGCCGGGTTGATAAAATTGTGTAAAAATAAGACACAATAACATTGGGTTCTGCTGTAGAACTATAAGTCACAGCAAGCCTACCCCACATGCAGGTACCACAAGTCTCAGCATGTGAGGCATTAAAGGGCCTGCTGGGACTTGTAGTTCCACAGCAGGACCAATGTGAAAAATAAAAACACAGACATACTGTAAACTAATCCCCCCCCCCCCCCCCACACACACACAATTTTATCAACCTGGGATAGCCAGGTACTGGTTCCAAAATAGAGGGGACCCCCAATCCACCCCATATTTTTGGAACCAGGATCGATCGATGAAACCGGTGCTGGTTTTTTAAATATGGGGGGGGGTGGGGGGTGCAGCAGCATATTTCCCCCTGCATTTTTTAATCCAAGACTGGCTCAAAGAGCCCGGGGCTGGAAATGCTCGAGGGTGGGGGGGGGACCCCAAACCATTTTGCTTTTTTACTTTAACTAAAAAAAAAACCGCACACTCCACTTACTAAAATATCACATAAGAGACTGCTGAAGATCGCAAATGCAATATGTGCCATTTGGTGAGATTTTTTTAGATGAGTGAAAAAATCTCACCCTATTACATCTCACCTTTGGTGTCCTAGCGCAATTGTGCTGAGGTTATCATTCACTATTGCAGATGTACAATATAATGGTTATGATGGTAAATGGATTAGCTTGACTTTTAGGTCCCTGCAAGTGAGATCTTACTTATGACTACATATAGGGCTTAATTTGCCCTGTAAAAGTCAATAGCCACTCCCAAGGAAAAGGAAAGGTCACATTGCATTGCTTGGAGACTACAAAGGTTTGGGATTTTGCCAGCAAGCAGGTAATCTTTGCCTTACTGTCATATCCCAACTTGACCTTTTGATGATTGATTCTGTTGTAAGTGTGCGTATAAGAGTAACAGAGTGTGTGCAATGCTCACGTACAGTAACAAGGTCAGAATGGTTAACATACCACCGGGGATAGTAGTGTTACTTCACCACAGTACCACTTAGCAAATAAATATCTAAATTTCAATCATGCTGTCACTTTAGTAAGCAACCATGTTTTTTTTTTTTAAGTATAATTAAGAAATAAAGGTAATTATACTCATCTAACTTATAATGTGAGTGAGCTAATCACAACAGTGGAGGCAGTAGATTTTGTTATATAGAATAAAATAAAATTTAAGGAGTGACATTTAAGGACATCTTAGTTTTCCATTGCTAAGGTCTGTTTATTGATAAGACATCACTAAAAATCTTTAAGTGATGAGAAAGTACAAGACATTTCTCTCCAGGAAGAAAACATGTTCAGGCTTCGATCTTTTACTGTCGTGCCTTCTGGAAGAGACTGAAGGTAACCAAGTCACAAATGCCTAACAAATAAGTTACTGATCGGAAAACTACAATGACCTTCACAAAAGCCAATGACAATATTTCTATAGACAGGATTATTACTATATACAGAATTATATACAGAATTATTAGAATTTTAAACAATTTAAGGGGGTATTCAATCTTGTCCAGATGTTTCGGCTAGCCGAAAAATACGGACATCCCTATTCAATGCTGATTTTTCAGCCGGCTTTTCCATACAGTTGGACTTTGTTTAAAGTTAAGTCTGCATTGGCGGAAAATTGTACAAAATGGCCGTGTTTTTTATTTTACAAATTTTCAACTTCTCAGAGGGAGAATTCGCATGCGATCCTATTCCCCGTTGCTCGGAGGCTGCCTGTGTCGGAGGTCGGATCTGCATGTAGATCCGATCTGCGACTCCGATCCAATGTGCACGGGACCGCACATTAAATCAGATTTCAAACATATCCGATTTACCCACTTGTTCACCCGATTTCTCATACCGCAGAATCAGGTGAAAAGTGGATAAAATCCAACAAGTGTATGGCCAGCTTTAGTAGTAAATATCCCTTTGAATTTTATACTTGAAAAGATTTGTATGTACTGTATTTCTCCTCTCATAAATAGAAGTCTAAAGGGGATCATGTACAGTTTGAGGAATTTGAATTTGAATTCTGTAAGTTTTTGCTGCACAAACTTTTTGTACTGCCCTTGGATCGCATCGCATCTCATGCAAATCGCATGCGTTGCGCTGCGATCCAGCCCATAGCACTTGCGATCATTGCATCGTGTATGGGCACCTTTAGAGATGCATATTCAAAAAATCACATATACAGTTAGGTCCATATCTATTTGGATACTGATACAATTTGTATAGTTTTGGCTCTTACGCCATCACAATAGATTTCAAATGAAACAATGAAGATGCAATTGATGTGCAGATTTTCAGCTTTGTTTCAAGGGGACGATCAAAATATCACATGAAATGTTTATGGATGGCAAACAAATTTATACACAATCCCCTATCAACAGGATCTCAAATGTAATAGGACAAATTAACATGATCTTAAATAAAAAATACATTTTTAATACTTAAAAAAAAAATCCTTTGTAGACAATGATGGCTTGAGTCTGGAATCCATGGACATTGCCAAATGCTGGGTTTCCTCCTTTTATAACGCTTTGCCAATCCTTTAAAACAGACGTCCTCAGTTATTTATTTGCTTGTTTGTATTTCTGCCTTTGGTTTTTGTCTTCAGCAAATAAAATGCATTCTAGATTGGGTTGAGATCGGTCATTACAGAATATTTCACTGCCTTGCCTTAACTCTTTATGACCTCTTTAAATGGACAGTATTAAAACATTTATTGCATAGACTGCTAATCAAATTATCAATTGAGAATGAATATTTTGTTGTACATTCAACCTCTTTTGGTGTTCGATCTATAATGCTAAATGCACTAAAATAATGAAAATGACCAAACTATACTTTTCAGGGGAGGGGGGTACTTACGGCCCCATTCCTCTACTTTACCAGTGTCATCACTGGGATACACTGAAAATATGTATTGGGTCTGAAAGGGTTGAACACTTTTGATCATCAGTAGCATGAAGCTCTGTCTGATCTGTTTTACCGGACTTGAATATGAGCAGACATTTTTCGTATCCACAGAATGATATTCTAGCACTTAGGCTTTTTCTTTTTTTTTGGGGGGGGGGGGGGGCAAAGTCTATTCTGAATTTTCTATTCTTGAGGCTTATGGATCGTTTGCACCTTGTGGCTATCCATCTGTATTTGCTCTTGTGTTGTCTTCTCTTTCTGGTAGACTTGGATAAGGCTAAGCCTACTCCTGCCTTAATTATTGGATGACCCCCAATTCCGTGTCGCTGCAAATTTTTTCACCACTACTTTAACAGTGGTACAACAGTGGTACAACTTAGCACTGCCAAGTCTATGCAACCTCCAGCAGATGATGCCGGGCAATCAAGGAGGGATCTCTTCCTCGAAATAGCTATTGTTAGTACACTTCACATATGCAGAACCCATTCTGCGCATACACAAATGAGCAGGACAAAAGCAGATTGTGAGCGATTGACAGTCTGCTGCTATTTGGTGTCTGGTAAAGGGATGGTGGCTGCCTCTATATGTGAAAACAGAGGCATGTTGCTGCCATTAAGGAGGCGGGAAGAGGCCAGGAAATTTTGACGGGGAGCTCGCACTGCAGATTGGGTGGCGCAAGCCACCCAATGATGAGTCCACTGATCCAATGCTGCATACTAAGATGAAGGAGGTGTCTTTCCCTGCTACGTCCAAGGAAGTGGCATAAACTCTGACCGCACCTGAATTTATCCTAGTCTGTTCAGCTCACAAAACTAGTATATGTGCCAGGTTTACACTTGCTGCACTAATATGCTGCTTGACAGTGATAATAGTACATGCACAAGTCACATGAATCGATGTGGATCAGCTTGACAGGTGAATCCACGGTACTCTTTACTTAGAAGGGCGCCCATCTCGGCCATCTCGGGCATTGAATGCACTAAAAAATCAGGTGCGATGCGACAGACGAGATGCCCGAGATTTCCCATAGGGAACAATGTTAAATGTCTCAATTGACCCGATTTTCCTGTTCAATGCCTCAATTGACCCAATTTTTCCATAGGAAACAATGTTAAATGGGCCACATAGGCAAAATAGGCACCCTGAAGTGAATAATGGCCACCCGAATTGTTAGCGCCACCCCACGATCAACGTCAACCCGAAGCGTGGCGAGCGCAGCGAGCCCGCGAGGGGCGGCGGTACGCGTCCTACGACCTTTTCATACCCCCACTATCCACGTCGGTGTGGAGTTGAGAATAGAAAGTGTGGCGAGCCCGAAGCGTGGCGAGCGCAGCGAGGGGACGCGGATACCTTCACAGGTATCCGCGTCCCCTCGCGGGCTTCACAGCTGTCCGCGTGCGCTCGCCACGCTTCGGGCTCGGTGGCTCGCTGCGCTCGCCACACTTTCTATTCTCAACTCCACGCCGACGTGGATAGTGGGGGTATGAAAAGGTCGTAGGACGCGTACCGCCGCCCCTCGCGGGCTCGCTGCGCTCGCCACGCTTCGGGTTGACGTTGATCGTGGGGTGGCGTTAACAATTCGGGTGGCCATTATACACTTCAGGGTGCCTATTTGGCCTCTGTGGCCCATTTAACATTGTTTCCTATGGAAAAATCGGGTCAATTGAGGCATTGAACAGGAAAATTGGGTCAATTGAGACATTTAACATTGTTCCCTATGGGAAATCTCGGGCATCTCGTCGGTTGATCGCACCCGATTTCTTAGTGCATTCAATGCCCGAGATGCCCGAGATTTTTTACTAACGATGCCCACGATCAAAATCTTGGGCGCCCTTCTAAGTAAAGAGTACCGAATCCACAAATGGCCAAAAACTGCTGATCATTATCGTCTTTGCATATTGTTGTTTTAACCTTCCTATTTATTGTGTTTCTGTTTCCCAGGGCTAGGTCTGTGGTAATTATGGCCACCCGGCAGTCACCCGGCATTTTTGAGTGCCGGGTCATTTTGCCTGGTGAAGCCTGGCCCCAATTCACACCAGAAGCAAATTCCCTGGTTAAAGCTTTTCAACCCAGGAATTTGTTGAAAAACCCAGGTTTTTCTTTGGTGTGAAAGGGTCAACACGGGTCTTAAATCCCAGCACTCTGACCCTGGTCAAGAGCAGGGTCGGAGTGCTGGGAGTTAAGACCCGTGTTGACCCTTTCACACCAAAGAAAAACCTGTGTTTTTCAGCAAATTCCTGGGTTGAAAATCTTTAACCCGGGAATTTGCTTCTGGTGTGAAAGGGGTATAAGACGTGACACCAATGCTGAGTCCTGGTCAGTCACAGGAGCCAGGTGCTGCACTGTAACATTAAGTGCAGTATCTGGCACCTGTCACTGTGTGGAGCTGGCACTGCACAAAAGAATGGTCCTCAGGGGCAGCCCATATCTCTCGATCTCGTAGTGTCTTGAAAATGAGGGATCTGTGTTGCAAGGCCATGCCCTCTACTCTTGCAGTCACACCACTTTTATCAGCGCATATCTTCAGTGCACAGGAAAAAGCCGGACTAGATGTCTACAGGTTACGGATGTCACTTACGAAATTGTTCTATAATGCACATTTTATATTTGACTTATCTTACATTGGGCCTAATTCATGTTTGAACACAATTACCATTTATCACGCAACAAAGCAATTCTCAAGCAATCACTAAGTGCATGAGAATTCTGCTGCATTCCCGCTCGTACTGAGAACTTTGTTGCAGCATGTGGCTATTTGGATTTGGTAAGATGAGTTTAAGGGGAGTGGTTGGGAAAATGCACACATGTCATGGATGATTTTGGGGCATGTATCTCTTGATGGCTGCTTGAGTGTATGTTGAAATACAGTACATGACCTATCCACATAGCTATAGACCCAGTGGGGTAACAATGGTCCCACAGACCCCGCAGTGCATTGGAGGAGCTCTGCCATGATGCAACTGGGCCGATAGGCCTCCATAATTGTGTGTAGTCCGCTAATGTGTATGCAATGGCTCCAGTGGGCATGTCATTTTATTCCTAAGTGGTAGCTTGCTAACATTAGCAGCTCCATAGCCTAAATGTGAATTATACCCACAGTTATTCCATGTCTATATCTGTTCCCCTATTTGAAAGATCCTGCCCTCTTCTCTCACTTACAGCATATGAAGTACTGATGTCTAATCCTAATGTCATGTGTTCCCGCCCACTGTTGACAAATTGAAATGAGTTCTTGTTTTGCTCCTCGCATTTCATGACAATGACATCACTTATACCTGACTCATGTGCTGTGGCAGATATAGCTATCGTCCATCTTATATATAGCAGATGCTCAGCAGTTATACTAGTCACTGTACAAGCAGTCTCTTCCTGCAATTATCACAGACACTTACACATTATAATATCCCTAGACATAAATCTCAAGCATGAACGACACAAGCTGCAAACTATATCTACACCAGCTGCCCAAGAAACGCTCAGATAGATGTTAAATTGGTTGAATTCTTGATAATGGAGATAATTCTAATTAGGTATCCCAATGACTTCTTGCTTGGCAGATGTGCCTGAAATAGCATGCTTGCGATGACAGATGTAGTGATAAAGGTATAGTATAAGCAGGAGGTGACATGACGAGATAAGGTAAGAATAATTTGTCTGAATCAAAGTAGAGAGCTCTGGATTGGGAAGGCATAACGAGGGAAAACATAGGGCTGGCTACAGTGCAGACTGTGATGAGGAACTCAACCAGGCAGGCAATTCTTCTAGGACAACCATATCCCACAACACCGGCATATCTATAATGGGTGCAAGGTGTGTGGTTCACCAGGGCCCATGGATAAAAGGGGGGCACACTTTAAAGTAATTATATAAGAATTATAGTGCAAACACAGAGGATGTGCAGCTAGGGTATCAGACAAAATTAGTGCTTGTCAGTCAATAAGTAGCATATGTGAAAAAGATTGTTAGAGCCCTTAAGTGCTACCTCCAGTTCTACTAAACTGGAGAACTGGAGGTAGCGCTTAAGGGTTCTAACAATCTTTTTCATATAAAAGGGGGGCACACCTGATAAAATGATCATGTAACAGCACCCCTGTGACGGTGTGGTGTAATGGCATACCTGGCTCTGTGATTGACGGCTTCAGAGATCTTCACAAGCTTCTCCTGGAGAACCTGTGTCAGGAAATGGCATAACCCAAGGAGGACCCACAAAAGCGACACTACTACAGTTAGCAGTGACAAGGATTTATTGAACAACACTCTGACCGGTCACTGTAATACTTCAATAGTAAATTACATAAGAAATACTCAACAGAAGTATAAATACAGTAAAACCTTAAGTACAACAATTACTATTCCAATACTCTGACACTGCATAGACTACGGCGGTTCTAACTATCATCCGCCAGGAGGCGCTACTTAACTTCTATGGGCAGTATTCAATGAGGCTGATTCGCCATGTTCTATGGCGAATGTGTACTATTTTCATGCTCTACGGTGAATGTTATTACTGAAAGAGTGAATCACCCTATTCAACGTGCAATATTCGCCGAAGGCGAACAGAGAATGACGGATAATTCACCGTCTGATAGTCTCTGAAATTCGCTGTGGTTTTTCAATGGGTTTTTCAATGTGATTCACCATGAGTGTATTCAATGAGCAGATGGTGAATTGCTTTCTAAGTGATTTTCGCCATGTGTCACCGTGTAGCAATCGACATCTTTTTTATGGTGATCTGGAATGTGAACTTTTAAAATAAAGGGTTTTTTTTTTACATTTGGTGTAAAAAAATCAGGAATTTTATTATGTGAATGGGCATGCTATTTTTATTCATGTGCTTACATCACATGAATATTTATTTAATTTAAAAATATATATTTTTTTTACACATAACAGCCAGCAGGGGGCCGAGAGCTGCTCATTAGATATTCATATATTCACTGCTCCGATCATTACATATGCACGATCGGGAGCAGTGCTAGCGGCTCCCTACATGGTCCCCTGATAGCTCTCCTGGGGGGCAGCTTGTGCTGCTGGGTCCTGGGGAGCCCTCCTCCCCCTCACATACATTCTGGGGCAGGCACGGAGACTTCCATCTCCCTGTCTGCCGCTGTCCCCCGGCTCCCTGCGGCATCCACAGCAGGGGTTAAGAATCACCATCAGGGGCAGCGAGCCCCTGCGGCATTGAATACTGTGACAGCAAGGGCTGGCAGCAGAGGCTCCAGCCCTCCGGAACAGGAATCGCTGCACATACCGATAAATGTCATTGAATACTGCCCTATATCCACTTTAAACAATTCAACAAGCTTAATGCAAATAAACGGCAAATCAACATACACTGTCACGGATAACCAGTCACTGGCTCAACACAATGGTCCCTCGTTGACAGGTCCTCAAACATCTAAGTGTACATCCCGATAATAGTGTGCACACTAATTTATGCTACGCAGGGAGGGTTAATGACAAACGGTCCTCAAGCTGAGGGACAGGCAGGTTACCTGCCTTAGGGTAACCTCTTGTTTGTAACTGCAAAACAGGCTGCAGTGGTAGCCTTAACAATGGGAGCACCACAAGTACTGTCCTCTATACTGCAGGCTGAGTGCTGGGAGTCTATGACTCCTATGTTCTCTTTGCAAGGCGGCAAGGGCCCTCAGGTGAGGCAAGCACACAATTGTGTGTAGCATACTTTACACAAAGTTATATCCCAGTTATGGCTGAGGCTGTGGGCACATTAGGGTACTAGCCTTTGTAGTGGAAGTCTCAGAGGTCTCTGTATTATAACTTGATCCAGTGATCTTCTGGTTCTGGGGTTAAAAGTTGAAGCTGTGTCAGGGCATAACTGTCACTCCAATAACGGTAGTGAGAAGTGGGTGGGATGGCAGGTGTACAGGCCAGTGGTGGGGAACATGGGGTACCTGAGATGCTGCCGGCTCCTGCCAGTCACGGTACCGGCCTTCTGTCCTTCTGTTAGCTGTACTGTGCACTGAAGTATGGTGGTGTCTGGGGTCCCATGCAGCCTCGCTGGGTGACTCCCTCTGTGTCCCGCAGCTGCATGCTGTCTGACTCTCTCTCCTCGCCAGGTGTCTCTCTCTAGCGCGGCTGATGGCGGCACACCGCCTCCTCAGCGCAGTCATCAGACGCGCTCGTTTCCGGCTGTGTACAGCGACGCTGCCTGGCTCTCCCCTCCTGTTAATCACGCTGCCGGGACCTCTCTTGTGTGCCCGCTCTTCTCTGCAGCTCCCGGGATGCTGGACGCCTGCTGCATGCCGCTCTCAGGTGTCAGCCCCCTCTTCAGCTTCCTCTTCCTCAGGATACTCTCTGGGCTAGAGATGGGTCGTTCGCGAACGGAGCGGGTCTTTTAAATGGATCCTATAAAAGACTGAGGGAGCCGCCGATCCCAAAAAGGTGAACCGTCGTTCTTTTACTTTCAGTTTCGTTTTTCATTACAATGCATTTGCCTGATCTCAGCACTGCCACCTGTGGCAGCTGAGATGTACTAACTCTGGAGACTGAGTACAGTGCTGTGACTGCAAGTAAAAGAAAGAATAACAAGGCTGCTGCTGCTAGGGATGGCCATCGGTGCAGACACCATCGATGGTTGCCATCGATGGCAATTCTGCACCCAGCCATCGATCAGTGTTTTACTCGGTCATGTATGTTCTTATTTGTGCAGCTCACTGTTTTTTTTTTTTTAAAGTAACAAAAATGGCAATAAATGATTGTAAAACAAATTATGCTTCATTATTATCAAATTACCTTTTCTTTTAAAGTGAACCGATGATCTGTGAAAAAAATCCAGATCTTTTCACCGACTGATCTGCTGGATCCCAGCTCTTAGTGACCAGTTTTGCCCATCTCTACTCACACACTGCTTGGCTCACGCTGCTGGGCTCTCCTCGGACCTCTCTTCTTCACGCTCCCAGCCAGCCAATCCCCATGGAACCAGGCTTTCCCTCACATGATACAGGTGAGGGTGGCTGTTGGGTCCTACTGCTGGCTGGGTTGGATTAACCCTTCTTGACTCTGTCAAGGGAAAGGGTCTGTTCGGGCAGCATTGGCTGCAATTGTGAGATCTCCTCTGTGCACAGGGGGCATACAAGGGGTACTCCCTGGAGTGTGGTGCCACAGCCACCCTCAGGAATGCGGTGTGGTTGCCAAGTTCCCAGAGGCCTGTGCATGTGCAGTAGACACTGGCATAATGCCAGAGTCTATTGCATCAGTGGAGAGTAAGGGCCCAATTGTAGCTAAAAAGCAGACCCCTCTTTTAATGTGCCTCTGTATGCCTTCAAATATTGGACCAACTGCTGCTATATCTATGCAGCTATTGATTTCCCTGTATTTCATTGTGATCATATAGATTATAATTTCCCATTGGTGTTTGGGCTATTGTTTTATTTTGGGACCACTTTTGAACCTTCCAGAGCCTCGGGAAGATGTGATGCCTGATATAATTGAGAAGGTCAAGGGTATATATGTAATAAGTGAAGTGCACACTGGCCCATGGGTTCAGGGGAGGCCACACTGCAGCCATGCTAATTCAGTGAAATATTGCGTGACTACCATTTTATTGAAGATTTTCACATGGGCAGTAGAGAAATCACCAGGAAAATGGAGTAGTGAATGATTTAATGGCATAACATCTAAATCTTAGGTGCTCACTTCATAGGTACCCTAAGCACGCTATTGTTTGGCTTCATGTTTAATCCAGGAATGTCGACCCCCTTAGCGTTTGCTATGTCCTCTTGCTGCTAAACCCTTTCAGGTCCAACGTCTAGTCAGGATCAACAGCCCTAGCGCTAGTAGCAGATCCAATGGTGAGCTACTTTAAAATAAGAACATTAACATCGTCCAACATTCAATGTGGACCATTTTTTAATTTAAAAAAATGTACAATTAATTTAAACATTTAAACCAGATTGTTTGAATTGAAAAAAAATTGGTCTGCAAAAAGTTAAGAAGAATACTTTGCATTTAATTTAATATTTGGGATTTGCATTTTCAGTCTCTCATGTGATAATTCCCCACTGCGTATGCACATTGCGGCTTTGGGTACTGCATCTGCAACCCTAGGCCGCATCCATTCTACAGACGACATAGTAAAAATAGACTTGCCTGCACAGTCTATTTTCCCTTGCGATACTAACGCATCGGTATCGGAACTCTCCTAAACACTGCGTCTTTGGCTAACTTATTATCCTATTTCTATCTTATTTTGACTATACTGTATAGTTAAAAATGGTAGCCAAAATCACACCATGTGTATACACCGTAAGACCAGTCTTTTGTTTTACTACTGTATGATGTTTATTTATTTTTAAATCTCATTGATATTTTAACTCCACTATTTGTCTTATTGGGTATGTGCTAATTCTTCTCCTACTTTCTAATATATACATTTATACAGTTGACAGTCATACCACTTGTAAAACTACAAGACGACTATATTGATACGTTGTACACGTTGTTTGCAAAATGCATTAAAACAGCCCAAAGGGGCTGATTATTTCCTCAGTGATTTCCACAGCTCACTTATCTGATAATTTATTACGTTTGCTGTCACTGTGACTTTACACATCATTATTGTTGAATTGATGAACGTAACCAGCTCATCAATTATAAATGCTTCTACAGTATATTATCTACTGTCATGATGATATTTGTATTTAGAACTTATGAACTTTCTGCCATTTAACTGTTATCACTTTATTATAAGTAAAATTACAATTAACACAAAGTGGCTGAAGAAGAGGTCAGTGGTAAATGTTTCCGCCTCTGGCATTGATACTGGTCATCACTAGTGCACCAGAAAACAGGATTACTTATTGCATAATATATGTACTAGATTCAATGACCAAGCCTATGTCGGCTCACCTCAGTCTGTGCCATAAACCGGCCCGACTCCCTCTCAGACTGGTCATACTCCCTCTATAGTCCTCCTCAACCCACCGCTACTCCATCTTAATCTCTCCCCTCACATCGCACAGTTCTGCCTGATCTCTCCATGCCCATCCAATTCTTAGGAGTTCCTTACTCATTTTCTCCTATGGTTGTACATTCTATTCTGCCCTATATTGGGAAACACTGACTGGTACTTTATCTCTCTCCAAAACCATAATGAAAAACAAGTCTTACCTTTATAATAAAAGGCACAAGAGTGAATGATAAACACCTTCGTGTCTAAAAGGGTCAGGACCCGATGACTTTACTAAACACAAGTGACGTGCGCAGTTTTGTGCTGTTCCTATGGTTCCCAGGAACAAAGTGATAATATGAAAAAAAAAAACTCAACTAGAGGGCAGCAAATCTACAACTCAGATCTACAGTATGTGTAAAAACGTAACTACTACTAATAATGATAATAATACTCATAATAATAATAATGTTATTTCTGTAGCACTTTTCCTACAATAGAACTGAAAGTACATTTGTCTTTACAGCATAAAATACAAAACATACTTAACAGCGGATTTGAGTAAAATGCTTAAGTGAACAGGAAACCTTGAGTCTATTTTTGATGGATTCTAGAGTAGAGGCCTCTAGAACTGTGCAGGAAGAGAGATCCACAAAGTCGAAGCCACAAAGCTGAAAGCTCATTCATACCTCCCAATATTACATTTAAGAAAACAGGACACTCGCATGCACCCGAAAAGAGGTGTGGTATATGTAATATGGGGCGTGGCCTCACAAGGGTGCCTCGAGCTCAGGCCATACCCCCTTTCCGTCACTACAAGGGCATGGCCAGTGATGTGTAAGCTGCAGGCCATGCCCCCAGCCCCTCTGCCTCTATAAATAGATGCCGCGATTCCACTGGTAGGTGGAGCAGGTAAACCTTCCAAAATTGGAAGGTTTACCTCCTTACTAGGCAGTGAATATACACTAGAGAGCAAGTCTGGTCAGGTCCTGAGGCACAAACTTGTGACAGTATCTGCAGGAACCTAGAAAATATCTTAAGTCCACCATTCAGAAACATGGAGCAATTTGTTACCAATTTCCACTTTCAATAGATTTGTTGCCACTCCGTTACGGCTGACAGTGGGACTTAAATATTTCATGGATGACTGGCATATCCGACATTTAGCCAACGCAATCAAGCCTCTTTCCAATAGACAGTGTAATACTTTTCCATTAGACAGTGTAATACTTTTCCATTAGACAGTGTAATACTTTTCCATTAGACAGTGTAATACTTTTCCATTAGACAGTGTAATACTTTTAGAAGATGCCCATTGTTTTCCTCTTAGTTGTTCCCAAAGACAAGTATGTCATCAGATATATGATAGCCTCATGATAAATCATATTATCCACTGTCCTGTCCACAAGGCATCGCAGCGCCCGATCGCTCACCCGTTCACCTGCTCCACAGCTCCATGGGGGGGGACCACCTCTCACCCTTTCCGCCGCTCCATGGGGGGGGGGGGACTGCTCCCAAGTGCAAGTTTTCTGCTGCAACAATCTGCAATAAGCACACATACAGTTGTCTCCATTCTTCTGACTAGCAACCACACCTGGTTTTCCAATAATCCTTTAAAATATAGTCTTAAAGCCTCAAAGTCCGCAGGGTCTGTTCAGTGAGAATGCTTCAGGAAAGGGGTAGTATCATCTTTGATGCAGTGCCAATTCAAGGCTGGACAACCCATAAAATGGGAGAAATTTACTAAGATGGGAGTTCTATTTAACCTGCAATGTTGATATGGGGAACCAATCAGATTCTATCTATTGTCTTCTAGAAGGTGCTAAATAAATTAGAAGTAGATTCTGATTGGTTGCCAATAGCAACATTCCATGTGAAGTAGAACTCCCATTTTAATACATTTCCCACAATGTCTGTATTCTGCCATTGTATCCTCATCAGATAATTCAGAATTTGTTTCCCCTCTCTGGTGTCAGCAGAGTAAAATGTCTTTATTAAAGATGTCTATAATGTATGCATTTTTATTTGCCAAATTGAGGGCGGCAGGGAACCCGGTGGGGTGGATACACACTTGCCGATGCCGGTAGGGAGTTGATTGACAGCGGGAGTCAGCAGGGTCTATGCTACTGCATGGCCATTGTCTGTACATGCAGGACAAGGGAGGGGATTGTTGACGATATC